>NW_025766037.1:1435934-1570637 GCF_003918875.1 Haliotis rubra | reverse complement strand
ATATATATTTACAAGTATGTACAAGCCTCAACGGAAGCAGGCGACAAGTCTCTCAGAGACACTGACAAACCAATACCAACTGGCAACGGAGCCCAGCAGACGGCGACAAGCCTCTCAGTCGGCACCAAACACGGCCGACAGCGACAAGCCTCTCAAAAATGGCAACAAGCCTCTCAAGTGGCGCCAAGCATGGCCAACGGCGACAAGCCTCTCAAAATGGCAACAAACCTCTCAAGTGGCGACAAGCCTCTATCGGCTCCAAGCATAGCCAACGGCGACAAGCTCTCTCAAAAGGCGACGAACCTCTCCTGTAGCAACGAGCTGCTCTCATGGCACCGAGCCATACAATGACCTGAAACATTTAGAATAGGTTAAAGTACAATATCAAAACTTTTCAGAAGTATCCATGACGCAATGTATACTTGGTGCACAACAAGCGAGAATGACAATTCAAATATCATACGCCTTATATATACTCTCATTAGGCGCCACCTACGACTGAATTACACCCCTTTGTTTGTATTCCTACGCTAGGAGAAAGTAATTTCTATCTCATTCGTCCCTCAAACGATAAAAATATCATTTCTCCTAGCCCTTGCAACACAATACAACAAATAACATAACACACATTGGATGGCTATGCTGTGCACCACCGCGAGACTCAAAGAACGGGCAAACTAGAGGCCAAGTGACTGCGACACTCGCAAACGGTTCTCTACAGAATCTTTGACATAACCGTCTTTAGCGCTCTCGCTTTTCTATCTGCCATGCCTCTTAAACATCCTGTCCGGGATGCCACTGTTAGCAGCCGCAGAGGCACCACCTGCACGCAAACTGTGTGTAGCCAAGCCGTACTGTCTAATATCAGAAACGAAAGGAGAACACGTTTCAATAAACAACTCTCAAACGAGAATAAGTCATAGCTCTATTTTCTTTTCTAAGGACAAACCTATCATGGCACTTGGAAATGTTCCTATACAAGTACTCTTGTGATTCTTCGGGAAACTGTGTTAACGCCAGATACTTCTCCAACCACATGACTGGACACATCTTGGAACTTGTCCTGCTGATCAATAACCATGCCCCGTCTCTATACATATCGGTCTTTGATTTCTCAATGAAAACCATCATATAAGCTTTATAAATCAAAATGTCAGTGCGTCTCAAACAGAGCAACTCTGCAGATCTCTCAGGAACTCCAGCATAGGCAAGCAGGCACATTGACACTATGCGGACATCTTTCAAACATCCTGTATCCGAATAAAAATCAACCAAACTTTCTAATATATCGATAGATATAGGCTCTTTTGTACACACTTGTTTAGCCAACTTCCGCTTAGCAGCCTCCCAACACATTTCTCACCAGAAGATTATCAGTAGGATCTGGGCAAGCCTATAATAATACTATGAGCATGACGAATGCTATAAAAAGCCGCATGAACGGGCGAAAAGAATGGCTTAGTTGCATCACAGAAACTAGGTAAATGGCACAATGTAAAGGTTTATAGGGAAAATGTACAGGCATACCATTACTTCTCGCCCACTTTAACCACCTCTGCATTCCATAATCATATTTCTTATTAGTTGAATCAGCTCGTGCAAATTGCAAAAGTTCTGGAATTCTACTAACCAACTCTCTGCCTGGGCCTGAAAGGCTATGAATGTCATCAGCGTACGCAATCTCAAAGACATCTGCAAAGAGAATAAGTTAATCAGTATTTCATATTGATTGCCAACATGTCAAAGGTTAAGTCTCTCTCACCAAACATACCCCCTTGAATCCGGCTGGGTACATAAGCTTCCTTGTCTCTGGGTAAATACATGAAATCAAGCACCTCAGGTATGAAAGTTCCTTTCGGACACAACAATGGCCAGTAACTGGCAGAGTACCACGCTGGCACAACCAAAGTACCTTTAGCTTTGCATACCTTCATATGAGCCAGAACTCTATAAACAAGATACACAGGTGGAACAATCCAGTTGTTTGTATCACCCCAATGCTCAGTGAACGCATCTATTGCAACACATCCTTGATCCCAGAATCTTGAACACAAAGTTGACACTTTTGCGTTGTAATGAGAAGCAAATCTGTCAATTCAATTCAATATTTTTTCAATTCTGAATGCGCATGCGTTGGTGAGAAGACGTGTGTGTTGTTGCTCTCGGGAAAAAATGACTATATATTGATTTACTCGTGATAATCCACACTTATGACATCATAGGTGGTGTAAAACGTGTGTGTGATACTACAAGTGACCTTTTCAAAAGAAGAAATGGTGTCGATTGGCGTATATAGAGCAAGAATTGGGACTCTTCTCTCAACCCAAGGGCACCCGGCAAGTAACGCTCGACAAACATGGCGAGTATTCACCTACTGTCGTTGGTACTGATGTGCATTTCAGACTTGTTTTGTGTGCAATGATGTTTTCACTGCACATGGGATTGAGTTATGCTGTTATGATCACATGTGAAAATATCGATTTTTCACTCATATTTACCAAAAGAGCATGTTTATGAACTTGTATATGCCACTGACGTCTTGCCTGTTGAAGCTGATTGTACAGCTTGGGTAGCTCAATCTCAACGTACGCCCGACGCCTGTCTATTAGGAGGTAATCCCGTGCCGGCTGGGGTTATAACACATCGGATTCTGTGTGCTAACGACGTAGAAATGAACCCTGGACCAGTGACCCTAGACGAAGTTAGGGACACCATACTGAAGGAGGTACAGAACGTGAAGCATGAGCTTGGAGGCCAGATCAGCTCACTCTCGAGAGAAGTGCGCGATTTAAGCACCAGGTTTACAGATCTCGAAACAAAGCTGTCAAACCTCCATAGTGATCTGGAAATGTGCGTCACAATCAGGACATAATGTATGAGGACGTCTCCTTGATCTCCGTCCAGATGGAAAAGTAGAGGAGAAAATTTCACAGTTCGACAGCGAGATCGACAAACCAGAAGCCTTCAGCAGACGTGACAACATTATTCTATACAACGTTGCAGAGGATACAGGGAGTCGCACAACGATTGTAAGTTCAAAGTACTTGACATTTTGAACAATAATGTAAAGACTAAGACCTGGATTGCTGATGACGTCATACGATCCACATCGACTCGGCCCCCAACGTGTTGACATCTCTAAACCGAGACCGCTCATCGCTAAACTACGCCTCTCTGATGACAAGATCGAGGTTCTGAAATCACGAGCAACACTCAAGAGTAACGGCTATGGCGTCTCCAATGATTTAACCGCCAGACAACGCCAACAACTTAAGGATGCTAGAGCCCAGGGATTGATCGGCTACTTTAAAATGGTAAGCTGATGACTAAACCACGTAATGATGCGCAACCCCAAGACACGGAAGATTGGAGAAACCAATCGACAAACGAGGCGAAGTGACATTCATAACAGGAGATAGCAGTGCGGCCAGGCCCAGGATCCTCTCTCACAGGATGGAAACTACTCGCGCACCTGTAACAATAAACTGTCAGTATTATCATGGAACATTAGTGGCTTGTGTAAAAAGTTTGATGACCTTGACTGTATAGCTTATCTCAAGTCATTTGATATTGTGTGTTTAACGGAGACATTTATCACTGATTTTGCGAACTTGTACTGGCTACCTGGATATCAGACATACTTTGCCCCAGCAGTGAAACTATCTTCATCAGGTAGATGTTCTGGTGGTGTGTGTTTGTGTGAGACAAGAAATTGTGAACCAGTGCTTTCAACTTAACACACAGATAGACAATTTGATATGTCTAAAATTTCCCAAAGCTACATTTAGTTTAATTAATGATTTCATGTTGTTGTGTATGTATGTTCCGCCTGTAGGCTCTACATTTTACAACAGAAATAATAATTCTGGTTGCCTTATTGATAAACTTGAGGCTTTTATACTGGATCATTGGACTGATTTGACGTCATCACATATATTACTTTGTGGGGATTTTAATGCTCGCACAGCTAATGAAAATAATCCAATCCTTGAGCAAAGTGTAGACTTTGGTAATGATGATGTATATATTGAAGAAGACAATGCCCTGTCGAGCAGCGGGCGTCACATGACTCTACTATTAATAGATTTGGACGCATTTTATTGGATTTGTGTTATGTTTGTCGTCTGTATATATTGAACGGGAGAGTTGAAGGTGACAAAGGCGGCGAGTTTACTTATGTAGGAGAAAGGGGTTCTAGTGTTGTTGATTATTTTCTTGCATCTGTTAGTTTTTTTGAGTTTGTAGAAATGCTAAATGTTGGTGATCGGTTGGACTCCGACCATTTCCCCCTTGAGTTATCTTGCAGGTTTCCTTTAAGCAGTCATGCTAAGCGTACTGTAGATTGTGATGACCATGACGCTGACTTTAGATTTGTCTGGGATGAATCGAAGGTAGACTTATTTACTGCATCATTGAGACAGATGCTGCATATCAATGATAATTCTTTATTAACTAAACTTGAAAATTCCCATGAAGAGGGTATTGCAGATTTTGTACATTGTCTTCTTCATTCAGCTTCAAGTATGAAAAGACAAATGAAGCATTTTGATCCTGGAACTAGTAAACCTAAATTGAATAAAGCTTGTAGACAAGCGAGGACAGAAAGCAGGAAAGCCCTAAGAAAATTTAGACGATGTCGTAGTGAATATAATCGTAAAGGTTACTGCAGACTTAGAAACATTTATAAATCTTCTTGCAGAAAGTTCAAATATGATATCCAATCGTCAAGACTTGAGCGACTTAATAACTCCCTAAACAGCCCGAAACTATTTTGGAAAATATACGTTCTCTGCAAAGTCGCTCTACCCCCATAGTAAATATATCGCAAACGGAATGGTTATGTCATTTTAAGAATCTCTTTTCCAAGGAAGATATTTCTTACGATGTTGACAATTGGTTATCAGATTGTGACAGCGATGTGCTAAATGAAGAGTTTAACGATGTTGATAGGCTTGTGCTGGAATCACCTATTACGGAATATGATATACTGAATGCTGTGTCTCGTCTTAAAGTTGGTAAATCTGCTGGAGTTGATGGTGTTATTTCAGAAATGCTAAAATACTCATTACCTGACATTATGCCCTTCCTGGTTAAAATGTTCAATCGAATATTTGATACAGGTCGTTTTCCTTCCGTATGGGCGCAATCTATTATTATCCCGTTATATAAAAACGGAAATGCACAAAATCCTGACAATTATAGGGTATTTCTCTGACTAGTATTCTAGGTAAAACTTTTACATCTATTATCAACAGTAGGTTAACACAGTGGTCGAATATGAGAGATTTAATACCGGAACCTCAAGCTGGATTTAGAAAGGACTACTCAACATTTGATCATATATTTACCTTGTATGCTATTATTGAGAGATATTTATCCTTTAGCAAGCGAAAGTTGTATGTAGCTTTTGTAGATTTCAAAAGGCGTTTGATTCTGTAGATAGAGGTAGAATGTGGAAATGCCTAAGAAATATAGGTTTGAGAGGTAAAATGTATGGTATCATAAGATCGATGTATTCCAATGTAAAGTCATGTGTCCGCTGTGGCTATGGTGTAAGTGACTTTTTCGATTGTCCTGTCGGTCTGCGTCAAGGATGTATTTTAAGTCCTTTACTTTTCTCCTTTTTCATTAACGAATTATATTTAAATATCATGAAGTCTGGTAAACATGGCATCCAACTCTCCCCCGATGTAATAGAACTTTTTATGTTATTATTTGCTGATGATGTCATTCTTATGTCCAGCTCTGCAATTGGTTTTCAAAATCAAATAGATATACTCTCAGCGTATACAGATAAATGGCAGTTGAGTGTGAATCTAGATAAAACAAACATCGTTATATTCCGAAGAGGTGGTCCTTTGTCGGCTAGAGAGAAATGGTTTTTTAAAGATAAACGTATGAATGTTGTGAATGATTATAAATACCTTGGCATATTGTTTACCCATACGCTGAATCTGAATAAGTCCGTACTTAACCTGGCGAGGAGAGCAAAGAAAGCTCTTTTACAACTTCACTCTGTTGTTCCTATGCTCGGTCTTGTTCCACCGACTATTTACTTCAAATTATTTGACTCTCAGATACAACCGATTTTACTGTATGGATCTGAAATGTGGGGTTTTAAAGAGTATTATACCATAGAAAAAATTCATTTGCTTGCCTGTAAAAGTTTCTAAATGTTGGTTTGTCAACACCAAATGTTATGGTTTATGGTGAATGTGGGAGGTTCCCATTGTACATATCATCTTATTGTCGTTGTTTAAAATATTGGTGTAAAATAATTAATATGCCTGAACATCGTTTACCTAAAAAAGCTTTCAATATGCTTTTACATCTTGATTATCTTGGAAAGAATAACTGGACATCTCATATTCGCACCTTACTATTTAGATATGGTTTTGGTTGTATTTGGTTATCACAGACAGTTGGCAATGCAAATATGTTTATTAAACAGTTTCGTATGCGGGCTATTGATATGTTTAAGCAGGAATGGCATTCAACTATTAATGAAAGTTCTAGATACGATTCATATCGTCAGTTTAAGTCGTTGCTTGAGCCAGAGTGTTATCTTGCTCACCTTCAATACAGAAATATTCGCAATGCTTTTATACGGTTTAGATTAGGCCTTAATGATTTATTAATTAACCGTGGAAGATATGTTTCTATGGAAAAAAACCCAAAGATTATGTCCATTCTGTTTTATTATTGAAGACGAATTCCATTTTATGTTTATTTGTCCTGTATATGAAAATGTAAGAAATAAGTATCTACCGCAACTGTCTTTATCTCAAATCAACGTTAATCTATTGTCTTCCTTACTTTCCAGCAAAGAACCTCCAAAACAACACAAAGTTGCTCTATTTATCTACAATGCATTTTTGTTAAGAAAAGAATTGATAAGTTAGAAAATTGATTATATATGCCATTGTTAAGATGTATCTCTTTTGTATATGGGCCTATGGCCTTTCATACAATAAAATATTGAGAAGCAAATCTGTCGACATCATATCTTCCCCACATCTTCTCCAGATTTCTAAAAATATATTGCGAAATTCCCCAATCATCGTGATCAATTGCCTTGCTCAAAAAGTCAGCTTTATCATTAAGTGATCTAGGGACCCATTGCATTTCCAAATGCACAGAATGAGATAAACACACATCGTATATAGATCTGGCAATAGCCTGCAAATCTGGTTTCATGCTACCTTTACACACTATGGATTCAACGTTCGTATTGTCAGTGAACCACTTTACTCGCTGCGAGGCTAACTCCCAAGCCAAGTTTTGAAGAACCACCTTCACCGCCATCAGCTCTCTCCATGTTGAACTCTTATTCGCGTCTTCTGTAGACCAGTGTCCATATATCTCACTCTGGCCAAGCTGAACACAATATCCGCCATACCCACTAGAACTAGCATCACTGTATACTACTTTAGTGACCACACGTTGTTCTACTAGCATACAGTCCTTATGATTATGCAGATTGTTCTTCCAAAATATCAGTTGATCTCTACTCTCAGGAGATAGTGAAATCAAATCACTCCAGGAAATAACTTCAAGAGTCTGAATACTCAATGATCTTGTCATCAACTGGCAAACGGAACCCGCTACAATCTTCATGGAAATAATCTACAACAACTGAAGCAACAGATCGAACCGGAACTTTACCTGGATGATCTAACAGATATCGGACAGACGACAGTAGCTTGTCCAGCCTCCGTGTAGGAATGGACAACATCATAACTCTGGTATCAATGACAAGACCCAGCCACTCAACAACTTGACTTGGCTCCCATAACGACTTCTCAACCTTCGGTACAAAACCGGATTTAATCAGGTCACTCTTTGATAGCTAGCCCAATGCTTCTTGCACTATTCAAACTATCACCAGACATTATCCCATCATCTAGAAATGTCACACATCTGTACGACTGAGATCGCCAGTACTTTACCAATTGACGTGTAATTTTAGTAGACACGTAAGGCGCAGTTGTCAACCCAAAAGGCATAACTACAAACTTGTAAAATGTTCTGTCCCCACCAATACTCCAAGAAAATCCTAAAAATCAGTATATGAGGGTCGAAAATATGTACATGGTGATAGGCAGAATGTATGTCAAATTTCACCAACCAGTCATTTTGTTTATGTACATAAGAGCTGTTCTCCAGTCTTCATACTTCACAGAGCATTTCCAAACATGTCTGTTTAATAAGGATAGATCTAAAATCAGTCTCTTCTTGCCAGACGACCGAGTAGCAACAGATAAAGGACTAACGACAGTAGGTTTCTTTGTCACAAACAACGACCAAACCCTTCTTTGACTAAATCATGAATAGCACTTTCTACAAAGTCACCATTGCACAGCGCTGACCTGTTATTTCGTCTGTCCATTATCTGGGGATGAATAAAAGGATTCTGTAGCCATTATCAATGATGTCAATAACAAAATCACTTGCATTGATAAACTTCCAAAATGAAATATTTTCTTTTAATCTGCCTTTTACCATTATTTCTGCCTGTCCTTGTTCATACTCGTAATAATCTGTCGTTAATCTCAGATTGTCTGATGGAACCTTGAGAGATTGACAAAAACTGTGATACTTAACTTTCGTATCAGTAGAACCACTCTGATCAGGCTGAACTCTGTCTGTCCGACGTGGCATGTTTGCTGACGTAGAGGGGGACAATTCCTACGCCAGTGTGAGAAGTCACCGCAGTGAAAGCATGCTTCAGACCTTTGACCTCCCCGGCCACGAAAAAGCTGAGTCCTAGTAGACAAAGGATCAGCGGGCGTCGCACTCCCACCGGTCTGCACGGACTGGGTACTGGAGGTAGGTCGTGATATCGGCCTATACGGGTGTCCACGTGAAGATCGCAGATTCTTGGCCTTGATCTTCTTGATAGCCTTGTTTTCTGCTCGCGTAATACGCCTGTCATCATCAGAGTTCTCAGCCAACTCACGTGACACATAGTGACGTACCGTCTCCCAACCAGCTTCGGAAGAATCAGCTATTCTTATCAACTTATTACGATTCTCTATCCTGGATACCTCGCTCTGCACAACTTCTTTAATGTAGTCTAACTTTCCATACTCTAGACCAAATTCAATCTGACGAAAGGCCTCAAGTGTCTCTGTGTTAAAATTGTACTGGATTATATTACCTTCTCTAGACCATGTAAAGTCTTTATCGGCCTTCAATTTCTGGATTTCGTTTGTGGTTTTTGCAAATTCTTCTCTCACACCCTCGAGACTAGCCTCTATTCTAGATTGGATCTTGCGTTCCAAATCCAACTGAGAAGAGTCCATGCGCTTTAAAATGGCGTCGAGTTTGTCGTTAATGGGATTGCCAGATTCAGAAGTATCCATGACGCAATGTATACTTGGTGCACAACAAGCGAGAATGACAATCCAAATATCATACGCCTTATATACTCTCATTAGGCGCCACCTACGACTGAATTACACCCCTTTGTTGTATTCCCCTACGCTAGGAGAAAGTAATTTCTATCTCATTCGTCCCTCAAACGATAAAAATATCATTTATCCCACACTGGCATTACCACTGCTGTATTATATACTGTCAGGTGAATATTGTTGACCCACATTGGCATTGCCACTGCTGTATTATATACTGTCAGGTGAATATTGTTATCCCACATTGGCATTACCACTGCTGTATTATATACTGTCAGGTGAATATTGTTATCCCACATTGGCATTACCACTGCTGTATTATATACTGTCTGGTGAATTTTGTTATCCCACATTGGCATTACCACTGCTGTATTATATACTGTCAGGTGAATATTGTTATCCCACATTGGCATTACCACTGCTGTATTATATACTGTCAGGTGAATATTGTTATCCCACAATGGCATTACGGATGCTTTATTATATACTGTCATGTGAATATTGTTATCCCACATTGGCATTACCACTGCTGTATTATATACTGTCAGGTGAATATTGTTATCCCACATTGGCATTACCACTGCTGTATTATATACTGTCAGGTGAATATTGTTATCCCACATTGGTATTACCACTGCTGTATTATATACTGTCAGGTGAATATTGTTATCCCACACTGGCATTACCACTGCTGTATTATATACTGTCAGGTAAATATTGTTATCCCACATTGGCATTACCACTGCTGTATTATATACTGTCAGGTGAATATTGTTATCCCACATTGGCATTACCACTGCTGTATTATATACTGTCAGGTGAATATTGTTATCCCACATTGGCATTACCACTGCTGTATTATATACTGTCAGGTGAATATTGTTATCCCACATTGGCACTACCACTGCACTGCTGTATTATATACTGTCAGGTAAATATTGTTATCCCACATTGGCATTACCACTGCTGTATTATATACTGTCAGGTGAATATTCTTATCCCACATTGGCATTACCACTGCTGTATTATATACTGTCAGGTGAATATTGTTGACCCACATTGGCATTACCACTGCTGTATTATATACTGTCAGGTAAATATTGTTATCCCACATTGGTATTACCACTGCTGTATTATATACTGTCAGGTGAATATTGTTATCCCACATTGGCATTACCACTGCTGTATTATATACTGTCAGGTAAATATTGTTATCCCACACTAGCATTACCACTGCTGTATTATATACTGTCAGGTAAATATTGTTATCCCACACTGGCATTACCACTGCTGTATTATATACTGTCAGGTGAATATTGTTATCCCACATTGGCATTACCACTGCTGTATTATATACTGTCAGGTGAATATTGTTGACCCACATTGGCATTACCACTGCTGTATTATATACTGTCAGGTGAATATTGTTATCCCACATTGGCATTACCACTGCTGTATTATATACTGTCAGGTGAATATTGTTATCCCACATTGGCATTACCACTGCTGTTTGATATACTGTCTGTTGAATTTTGTTATCCCACATTGGCATTACCACTGCTGTTTGATATACTGTCTGGTGAATTTTGTTATCCCACATTGGCATTACCACTGCTGTATTAAATACTGTCAGGTGAATATTGTCATCCCACATTGGTATTACCACTGCTGTATTATATACTGTCAGGTGAATATTGTTATCCCACATTGGCATTACCACTGCTGTATTATATACTGTCAGGTGAATATTGTTATCCCATAAAGGCATTACGGCTGCTGTATTATATACTGTCAGGTGAATATTGTTATCCCACATTGGCATTACCACTGCTGCATTATATACTGTCAGGTGAATATTGTTATCCCACATTGGCATTACCACTGCTGTATTATATACTGTCAGGTGAATATTGTTATCCCACATTGGCATTACCACTGCTGTATTATATACTGTCAGGTGAATATTGTTATCCCACATTGGCATTACCACTGCTGTATTATATACTGTCAGGTAAATATTGTTATCCCACACTAGCATTACCACTGCTGTATTATATACTGTCAGGTAAATATTGTTATCCCACATTGGCATTACCACTGCTGTATTATATACTGTCAGGTGAATATTGTTGACCCACATTGGCATTACCACTGCTGTATTATATACTGTCAGGTGAATATTGTTATCCCACATTGGCATTACCACTGCTGTATTATATACTGTCAGGTGAATATTGTTATCCCACATTGGCATTACCACTGCTGTTTGATATACTGTCTGGTGAATTTTGTTATCCCACATTGGCATTACCACTGCTGTTTGATATACTGTCTGGTGAATTTTGTTATCCCACATTGGCATTACCACTGCTGTATTAAATACTGTCAGGTGAATATTGTTATCCCACATTGGTATTACCACTGCTGTATTATATACTGTAAGGTGAATATTGTTATCCCACATTGGCATTACCACTGCTGTATTATAT
Source organism: Haliotis rubra (assembly GCF_003918875.1). NCBI lineage: Eukaryota > Metazoa > Mollusca > Gastropoda > Lepetellida > Haliotidae > Haliotis > Haliotis rubra. Next base: position 1,558,735 of record NW_025766037.1, on the reverse strand, counting down.
ACTGTCAGGTGAATATTGTTATCCCATAAAGGCATTACGGCTGCTGTATTATATACTGTCAGGTGAATATTGTTATCCCACATTGGCATTACCACTGCTGCATTATATACTGTCAGGTGAATATTGTTATCCCACATTGGCATTACCACTGCTGTATTATATACTGTCAGGTGAATATTGTTATCCCACATTGGCATTACCACTGCTGTATTATATACTGTTAGGTGAATATTGTTGACCCACATTGGTATTACCACTGCTGTATTATATACTGTCAGGTAAATATTGTTATCCCACACTGGCATTACCACTGCTGTATTATATACTGTCAGGTAAGTATTGTTATCCCACACTGGCATTACCACTGCTGTATTATATACTGTCAGGTGAATATTGTTATCCCACATTGGCATTACCACTGCTGTATTATATACTGTCAGGTGAATATTGTTGACCCACATTGGCATTACCACTGCTGTATTATATACTGTCAGGTGAATATTGTTATCCCACATTGGCATTACCACTGCTGTATTATATACTGTTAGGTGAATATTGTTATCCCACATTGGTATTACCACTGCTGTATTATATACTGTCAGGTGAATATTGTTATCCCACATTGGCATTACCACTGCTGTATTATATACTGTCAGGTGAATATTGTTATCCCACAATGGCATTACGGCTGCTGTATTATATACTGTCAGGTGAATATTGATATCCAACATTGGCATTACCACTACTGCATTATATACTGTCAGGTGAATATTGTTATCCCACATTGGCATTACCACTGCTCTATTACATACTGTCAGGTGAATATTGTTATCCCACATTGGCATTACCACTGCTGTATTATATACTGTCAGGTGAATATTGTTATCCCACATTGGCATTACCACTGCTGTATTATATACCGTCAGGTGAATATTGTTATCCCACATTGGTATTACCACTGCTGTATTATATACTGTCAGGTGAATATTGTTGACCCACATTGGCATTACCACTGCTGTGTTATATACTGTCAGGTAAATATTGTTATCCCACACTGTCATTACCACTGCTGTATTATATACCGTCAGGTAAATATTGTTATCCCACACTGGCATTACCACTGCTGTATTATATACTGTCAGGTGAATATTGTTATCCCACATTGGCATTACCACTGCTGTATTATATACTGTCAGGTGAATATTGTTATCCCACATTGGCATTACCACTGCTGTATTATATACTGTCAGGTAAATATTGTTATCCCACACTGACATTACCACTGCTGTATTATATACTGTCAGGTAAATATTGTTATCCCACACTGGTATTACCACTGCTGTATTATATACTGTCAGGTGAATATTGTTATCCCACATTGGTATTACCACTGCTGTATTATATACTGTCAGGTGAATATTGTTATCCCACATTGGCATTACCACTGCTGTATTATATACTGTCAGGTGAATATTGTTGACCCACATTGGCATTACCACTGTTGTATTATATACTGTCAGGTGAATATTGTTATCCCACATTGGCATTACCACTGCTGTATTATATACTTTCAGGTGAATATTGTTATCCCACATTGGCATTACCACTGCTGTATTATATACCGTCAGGTGAATATTGTTATCCCACATTGGCATTACCACTGCTGTATTATACCTGTCAGGTGAATATTGTTATCCCACATTGGCATTACCACTGCTGTATTATATACTGTTAGGTGAATATTGTTGACCCACATTGGCATTACCACTGCTGTATTATATACTGTCAGGTAAATATTGTTATCCCACACTGGCATTACCACTGCTGTATTATATACTGTCAGGTAAGTATTGTTATCCCACACTGGCATTACCACTGCTGTATTATATACTGTCAGGTGAATATTGTTATCCCACATTGGCATTACCACTGCTGTATTATATACCGTCAGGTGAATATTGTTGACCCACATTGGCATTACCACTGTTGTATTATATACTGTCAGGTGAATATTGTTATCCCACATTGGCATTACCACTGCTGTATTATATACCGTTAGGTGAATATTGTTATCCCACATTGGTATTACCACTGCTGTATTATATACCGTCAGGTGAATATTGTTATCCCACATTGGCATTACCACTGCTGTATTATATACTGTCAGGTGAATATTGTTATCCCACAATGGCATTACGGCTGCTGTATTATATACTGTCAGGTGAATATTGATATCCAACATTGGCATTACCACTACTGCATTATATACTGTCAGGTGAATATTGTTATCCCACATTGGCATTACCACTGCTCTATTATATACTGTCAGGTGAATATTGTTATCCCACATTGGCATTACCACTGCTGTATTATATACTGTCAGGTGAATATTGTTATCCCACATTGGCATTACCACTGCTGTATTATATACTGTCAGGTGAATATTGTTATCCCACATTGGTATTACCACTGCTGTATTATATACTGTCAGGTGAATATTGTTGACCCACATTGGCATTACCACTGCTGTGTTATATACTGTCAGGTAAATATTGTTATCCCACACTGTCATTACCACTGCTGTATTATATACTGTCAGGTAAATATTGTTATCCCACACTGGCATTACCACTGCTGTATTATATACTGTCAGGTAAGTATTGTTATCCCACACTGGCATTACCACTGCTGTATTATATACTGTCAGGTGAATATTGTTATCCCACATTGGCATTACCACTGCTGTATTATATACTGTCAGGTGAATATTGTTGACCCACATTGGCATTACCACTGTTGTATTATATACTGTCAGGTGAATATTGTTATCCCACATTGGCATTACCACTGCTGTATTATATACTGTTAGGTGAATATTGTTATCCCACATTGGTATTACCACTGCTGTATTATATACTGTCAGGTGAATATTGTTATCCCACATTGGCATTACCACTGCTGTATTATATACTGTCAGGTGAATATTGTTATCCCACAATGGCATTACGGCTGCTGTATTATATACTGTCAGGTGAATATTGATATCCAACATTGGCATTACCACTACTGCATTATATACCGTCAGGTGAATATTGTTATCCCACATTGGCATTACCACTGCTCTCATTATATACTGTCAGGTGAATATTGTTATCCCACATTGGCATTACCACTGCTGTATTATATACTGTCAGGTGAATATTGTTATCCCACATTGGCATTACCACTGCTGTATTATATACTGTCAGGTGAATATTGTTATCCCACATTGGTATTACCACTGCTGTATTATATACTGTCAGGTGAATATTGTTGACCCACATTGGCATTACCACTGCTGTGTTATATACTGTCAGGTAAATATTGTTATCCCACACTGTCATTACCACTGCTGTATTATATACTGTCAGGTAAATATTGTTATCCCACACTGGCATTACCACTGCTGTATTATATACTGTCAGGTGAATATTGTTATCCCACATTGGCATTACCACTGCTGTATTATATACCGTCAGGTGAATATTGTTATCCCACATTGGCATTACCACTGCTGTATTATATACTGTCAGGTAAATATTGTTATCCCACACTGACATTACCACTGCTGTATTATATACTGTCAGGTAAATATTGTTATCCCACACTGGTATTACCACTGCTGTATTATATACCGTCAGGTGAATATTGTTATCCCACATTGGTATTACCACTGCTGTATTATATACTGTCAGGTGAATATTGTTATCCCACATTGGCATTACCACTGCTGTATTATATACTGTCAGGTGAATATTGTTGACCCACATTGGCATTACCACTGCTGTATTATATACCGTCAGGTGAATATTGTCATCCCACATTGGCATTACCACTGCTGTATTATATACTTTCAGGTGAATATTGTTATCCCACATTGGCATTACCACTGCTGTATTATATACCGTCAGGTGAATATTGTTATCCCACATTGGCATTACCACTGCTGTATTATATACCGTCAGGTGAATATTGTTATCCCACATTGGCATTACCACTGCTGTATTATATACCGTCAGGTAAGTATTGTTATCCCACACTGGCATTACCACTGCTGTATTATATACTGTCAGGTGAATATTGTTATCCCACATTGGCATTACCACTGCTGTATTATATACTGTCAGGTGAATATTGTTGACCCACATTGGCATTACCACTGTTGTATTATATACTGTCAGGTGAATATTGTTATCCCACATTGGCATTACCACTGCTGTATTATATACTGTTAGGTGAATATTGTTATCCCACATTGGTATTACCACTGCTGTATTATATACTGTCAGGTGAATATTGTTATCCCACATTGGCATTACCACTGCTGTATTATATACTGTCAGGTGAATATTGTTATCCCACAATGGCATTACGGCTGCTGTATTATATACTGTCAGGTGAATATTGATATCCAACATTGGCATTACCACTACTGCATTATATACTGTCAGGTGAATATTGTTATCCCACATTGGCATTACCACTGCTCTATTATATACTGTCAGGTGAATATTGTTATCCCACATTGGCATTACCACTGCTGTATTATATACTGTCAGGTGAATATTGTTATCCCACATTGGCATTACCACTGCTGTATTATATACTGTCAGGTGAATATTGTTATCCCACATTGGTATTACCACTGCTGTATTATATACTGTCAGGTGAATATTGTTGACCCACATTGGCATTACCACTGCTGTGTTATATACTGTCAGGTAAATATTGTTATCCCACACTGTCATTACCACTGCTGTATTATATACCGTCAGGTAAATATTGTTATCCCACACTGGCATTACCACTGCTGTATTATATACCGTCAGGTGAATATTGTTATCCCACATTGGCATTACCACTGCTGTATTATATACTGTCAGGTGAATATTGTTATCCCACATTGGCATTACCACTGCTGTATTATATACTGTCAGGTAAATATTGTTATCCCACACTGACATTACCACTGCTGTATTATATACTGTCAGGTAAATATTGTTATCCCACACTGGTATTACCACTGCTGTATTATATACTGTCAGGTGAATATTGTTATCCCACATTGGTATTACCACTGCTGTATTATATACTGTCAGGTGAATATTGTTATCCCACATTGGCATTACCACTGCTGTATTATATACTGTCAGGTGAATATTGTTGACCCACATTGGCATTACCACTGTTGTATTATATACTGTCAGGTGAATATTGTCATCCCACATTGGCATTACCACTGCTGTATTATATACTTTCAGGTGAATATTGTTATCCCACATTGGCATTACCACTGCTGTATTATATACTGTCAGGTGAATATTGTTATCCCACATTGGCATTACCACTGCTGTATTATATACTGTCAGGTGAATATTGTTATCCCACATTGGCATTACCACTGCTGTATTATATACTGTTAGGTGAATATTGTTGACCCACATTGGCATTACCACTGCTGTATTATATACTGTCAGGTAAATATTGTTATCCCACACTGGCATTACCACTGCTGTATTATATACTGTCAGGTAAGTATTGTTATCCCACACTGGCATTACCACTGCTGTATTATATACTGTCAGGTGAATATTGTTATCCCACATTGGCATTACCACTGCTGTATTATATACTGTCAGGTGAATATTGTTGACCCACATTGGCATTACCACTGTTGTATTATATACTGTCAGGTGAATATTGTTATCCCACATTGGCATTACCACTGCTGTATTATATACTGTTAGGTGAATATTGTTATCCCACATTGGTATTACCACTGCTGTATTATATACTGTCAGGTGAATATTGTTATCCCACATTGGCATTACCACTGCTGTATTATATACTGTCAGGTGAATATTGTTATCCCACAATGGCATTACGGCTGCTGTATTATATACTGTCAGGTGAATATTGATATCCAACATTGGCATTACCACTACTGCATTATATACTGTCAGGTGAATATTGTTATCCCACATTGGCATTACCACTGCTCTATTATATACTGTCAGGTGAATATTGTTATCCCACATTGGCATTACCACTGCTGTATTATATACTGTCAGGTGAATATTGTTATCCCACATTGGCATTACCACTGCTGTATTATATACTGTCAGGTGAATATTGTTATCCCACATTGGTATTACCACTGCTGTATTATATACTGTCAGGTGAATATTGTTGACCCACATTGGCATTACCACTGCTGTGTTATATACTGTCAGGTAAATATTGTTATCCCACACTGTCATTACCACTGCTGTATTATATACTGTCAGGTAAATATTGTTATCCCACACTGGCATTACCACTGCTGTATTATATACTGTCAGGTGAATATTGTTATCCCACATTGGCATTACCACTGCTGTATTATATACTGTCAGGTGAATATTGTTATCCCACATTGGCATTACCACTGCTGTATTATATACTGTCAGGTAAATATTGTTATCCCACACTGACATTACCACTGCTGTATTATATACTGTCAGGTAAATATTGTTATCCCACACTGGTATTACCACTGCTGTATTATATACTGTCAGGTGAATATTGTTATCCCACATTGGTATTACCACTGCTGTATTATATACTGTCAGGTGAATATTGTTATCCCACATTGGCATTGCCACTGCTGTATTATATACTGTCAGGTGAATATTGTTGACCCACATTGGCATTACCACTGTTGTATTATATACTGTCAGGTGAATATTGTTATCCCACATTGGCATTACCACTGCTGTATTATATACTTTCAGGTGAATATTGTTATCCCACATTGGCATTACCACTGCTGTATTATATACTGTCAGGTGAATATTGTTATCCCACATTGGCATTACCACTGCTGTATTATATACTGTCAGGTGAATATTGTTATCCCACACTGGCATTACCACTGCTGTATTATATACTGTCAGGTAAATATTGTTATCCCACACTGGCATTACCACTGCTGTATTATATACTGTCAGGTGAATATTGTTATCCCACATTGGTATTACCACTGCTGTATTATATACTGTCAGGTGAATATTGTTATCCCACATTGGCATTACCACTGCTGTATTATATACTGTAAGGTGAATATTGTTATCCCACATTGGCATTACCACTGCTGTATTATATGCTGTCAGGTAAATATTGTTATCCCACGCTGGCATTACCACTGCTGTATTATATACTGTCAGGTGAATATTGTTATCCCACATTGGTGTTACCACTGCTGTATTATATACTGTCAGGTGAATATTGTTATCCCACACTGGCATTACCACTGCTGTATTATATACTGTCAGGTGAATATTGTTATCCCACATTGGCATTACCACTGCTGTATTATATACTGTCAGGTGAATATTGTTATCCCACATTGGCATTACCACAGCTGTATTATATACTGTCAGGTAAATATTGTTATCCCACATTGGTATTACCACTGCTGTATTATATACTGTCAGGTGAATTTTGTTATCCCACATTGGCATTACCACTGCTGTATTAAATACTGTCAGGTGAATATTGTTATCCCACATTGGTATTACCACTGCTGTATTATATACTGTCAGGTGAATATTGTTATCCCACATTGGCATTACCACTGCTGTATTATATACTGTCAGGTGAATATTGTTATCCCACATTGGTATTACCACTGCTGTATTATATACTGTCAGGTGAATATTGTTATCCCACTTTGGCATTACCACTGCTGTATTATATACTTTCAGGTGAATATTGTTATCCCACATTGGTATTACCACTGCTCTATTATATACTGTCATGTGAATATTGTTATCCCACATTGGCATTACCACTGCTGTATTATATACTGTCAGGTGAATATTGTTATCCCACATTGGCATTACCACTGCTGTATTATATACTGTCAGGTAAATATTGTTATCCCACACTGGCATTACCACTGCTGTATTATATACTGTCAGGTAAATATTGTTATCCCACACTGGCATTACCACTGCTGTATTATATACTGTCAGGTGAATATTGTTATCCCACATTGGTATTACCACTGCTGTATTATATACTGTCAGGTGAATATTGTTATCCCACATTGGCATTACCACTGCTGTATTATATACTGTAAGGTGAATATTGTTATCCCACATTGGCATTACCACTGCTGTATTATATACTGTCAGGTAAATATTGTTATCCCACATTGGCATTACCACTGCTGTATTATATACTGTCAGGTGAATATTGTTATCCCACATTGGCATTACCACTGCTCTATTAAATACTGTCAGGTGAATATTGTTATCCCACATTGGCATTACCACTGCTGTATTATATACTGTCAGGTGAATATTGTTATCCCACATTGGCATTACCACTGCTGTATTAAATACTGTCAGGTGAATATTGTTATCCCACATTGGTATTACCACTGCTGTATTATATACTGTCAGGTAAATATTGTTATCCCACACTGGCATTACCACTGCTGTATTATATACTGTCAGGTGAATATTGTTATCCCACATTGGCATTACCACTGCTGTATTATATACTGTCAGGTCAATATTGTTATCCCACATTGGCATTACCACAGCTGTATTATATACTGTCAGGTAAATATTGTTATCCCACATTGGTATTACCACTGCTGTATTATATACTGTCAGGTGAATTTTGTTATCCCACATTGGCATTACCACTGCTGTATTGAATACTGTCAGGTGAATATTGTTATCCCACATTGGTATTACCACTGCTGTATTATATACTGTCAGGTGAATATTGTTATCCCACTTTGGCATTACCACTGCTGTATTATATACTGTCAGGTGAATATTGTTATCCCACATTGGTATTACCACTGCTGTATTATATACTGTCAGGTGAATATTGTTATCCCACATTGGTATTACCACTGCTGTATTATATACTGTCAGGTGAATTTTGTTATCCCACATTGGCATTACCACTGCTGTATTAAATACTGTCAGGTGAATATTGTTATCCCACATTGGTATTACCACTGCTGTATTATATACTGTCAGGTGAATATTGTTATCCCACATTGGCATTACCACTGCTGTATTATATACTGTCAGGTGAATATTGTTATCCCACATTGGTATTACCACTGCTGTATTATATACTGTCAGGTGAATATTGTTATCCCACATTGGCATTACCACTGCTGTATTATATACTGTCTGGTGAATATTGTTATCCCACATTGGCATTACCACTGCTGTATTATATACTCTCAGGTGAATATTGTTATCCCACATTGGTATTACCACTGCTGTATTATATACTGTTAGGTGAAATTGTTATCCCACATTGGTATTACCACTGCTGTATTATATACTGTCAGGTGAATATTGTTATCCCACACTGGCATTACCACTGCTGTATTATATACTGTCAGGTAAATATTGTTATCCCACATTGGCATTACCACTGCTGTATTATATACTTTCAGGTAAATATTGTTATCCCACATTGGCATTACCACTGCTGTATTATATTCTGTCAGGTGAATATTGTTATCCCACATTGGCATTACCACTGCTGTATTATATACTGTAAGGTGAATATTGTTATCCCACATTGGCATTACCACTGCACTGCTGTATTATATACTGTCAGGTGAATATTGTTATCCCACATTGGCATTACCACTGCTGTATTATATACTGTCAGGTGAATATTGTTATCCCACATTGGCATTACCACTGCTGTATTATATACTGTCAGGTGAATATTGTTATCCCACATTGGCATTACCACTGCTGTATTATATACTGTCAGGTAAATATTGTTATCCCACATTGGCATTACCACTGCTGTATTATATACTGTCAGGTGAATATTGTTATCCCACATTGGCATTACCACTGCTGTATTATATACTGTCAGGTGAATATTGTTATCCCACATTGGTATTACCACTGCTGTATTATATACTGTCAGGTGAATATTGTTATCCCACATTGGCATTACCACTGCTGTATTAAATACTGTCAGGTGAATATTGTTATCCCACATTGGTATTACCACTGCTGTATTATATACTGTCAGGTGAATATTGTTATCCCACACTGGCATTACCACTGCTGTATTATATACTGTCAGGTGAATATTGTTATCCCACATTGTCATTACCACTGCTGTATTATATACTGCCATTGTATTAATTGCCAAATTTATTCATTTTTTTCTTCCACTCAGTTACTTTACAGTAATTTCTACTGATTTGTGCGAAACAGATATTATTATAACAAAACTGTTAATAACATTATTTTATTGTTGGCTTCACTCTGGCATCGTTTTGCGTGCAGCTTTCTTGGTTGACATTTTGTTTCAACTTCAAATCAAGAAGTAGCATCTGGAGGGTTGGTAAACGTGAACAGGGAATTGCCTCTGACATCACTTTTGCTGAAAAGGGCAAATATAGAACTGAATTCTGTTTGTCTGCTTCGCTGAAGAATCACCTAAAAAGCCAGTGAAGATCCGGGTTAGGAGTGATCTTGAACAACCCATGCTTGTCGTAAGAGGCGACTAACGGGGTCAGGTGGTCAGACTTGGTTGACAGATGTCATCGGTTCCCAATTGCGTAGATCGATGCTCATGCTGTTGATCACTGGATTGTCTGCCCAGACTCGATTATTTACAGAGCACCACCACATAGCTGGAATATTGCTGAGTGCGGCGTAAAACTAAATTCACTCACTCACTCACTCGACAAACAACATTTAGCAAGAACCTTGTGAACAATTAGTGCCTCTAGATCTAATCATTAGTTTCGGCATCTTTTGTTTGTGGATGTTTAACACTGTGCAACATTACGGTGGTCTGTCTGGACCAGACAATCAACATCATGAGCATCGATCACTGTCTCAACCAAGTCAGCAAATCTGACCACCCGACCCGGATCTTCACGGGTCAGTTCAGGTATGAAAATCAGAGGTAGAAAATTCGCTAATTTGACTTTTTAAACTATATCAGTATATTTATATATTTTAACTATATAAATGCAGCTTTGTTAAACAACATGTCCCAGTTCCATTCATTAAATCACAACGTAGAATGGTTCATACTCCAGTATTACAGACCGCCGTCATAGAGTTGCAATATTGTTGAGTGCAGCTTTAAACACACAGACAAACCTGCAATCGCATGTTCACAATTCCTTCATAGAAACCCAACAGATTTCTTCCATTTCTGGAAGTCTTATTTCTGTAACTGCCTATCGAAGAAATCCCCAAAGATAAAAATGGTCCACAAGGTTACAGTAGAATCAATCAATTACACAAAACGACACAGTAGGGATGCATAAATAAATACAATGGGATGCACTGATTCGTCCCACACAGAGAAAAAAAGTCACACGATTCCCTCGTCACCACTCACATCATTTGAACATGACATAAGAGAATTCTTGTATGGTAAAGATCAATTCAGTTTCCCATGGGCAAACGGTTACCCAGGTTGGAAAAGCTGAGTTATGGCTATCACAGAGACAATTGCTCTTCAGGGAAAACAACACTATTAACTGTTTCGTTGCTGTTTATCGTTTTTTCTGCTTTTGTTTGTTTGCTGGTTTGTTCTTTAAACGCCGCACTCGGTACTTTTCCATATATACATATGGAACCTTATTAAGAACATCCCCATTTTTTCATATTGCCATGAAACTGAGCAACCATCGCCATTAGTATGTATACTAGAAAGCTTAAACTCCATTGTTTCCTGAAAGTTGACATTTTCGATTAAACAATAACAATAAAATCATGAAAATTTGCAATATTTTAGTTTACAAAATGTCATGGAAACGTCAACGATGTTTTGTCAACAAAATGTATCCCTGTACAACTATGGGGCTGCAGAGTTCCAAAATGAGAGTGGTGAGTGTATTTTAGTCTGAAAATGTTCTCTGTGATCTTCAGACAACAAATCACATGAACAATGTGCGTGCATATCCACCTTGTGCATGGATGACTACTTTGACCCTCCTCCTCATGCTTGTGGTGAGTCTCCGGATTCGCTCCAGGGGCAGCTGCTGCCTCTCCCGGCGCAAAGATGCTTCCAAATATGCCAGATCTTGTACAGGCGGATCCAGTGCTTGCACTCGGCTTCCAAGAATGCCCCAGTCAGGCTCCAATGGGTTCAGATCCGGGCTCATAGCAGGCCATGGAGGTTTGGTTACTGCGTTGTTAGAGAAAAATTGTCACAAGTCGGGAACGATGTGGTCGGGCGTTGACATCCATAAATACAGGGCGAGTGGCTAATGAGTGGTTATCTTGTGGCACAAGAACAGGATCCATCATGTCCCGGATGTCATGGTCACCATTGAGATTTCCACGAACAGTTACCAATATTTAAGTCCAGTTTACAATCATGGGAGAGACAACCCCAGACCATGACACACCCGCCACCGAAAGTAACTGATGCTCTGATGTTCTTAGGCTCATTGGCACTGTTCTTGGACCTCCAGACTCGTTGGCGCCCGTCTGAGACGTGCAATAAAAAGTGACTCTCATCCGACCAATGCACCTTCCTGCATGACATCAAATTCCTGGGTAAACATCACACCAAATGAGGTCGCTTGTGAAGATTGGTGAAGGCTTTACGCTTGATCACCCTTCTTGCCCTCACCCCATGTGCTTTTATGCTGTTTCATACAGTCCTATTGAACAGACGTCTGTTGGGGAGCCATAGGTGCTTCAGGACGCCATTTGTAGTGAAAGCCTGTCTCACAAGGCTTGCTAAACCCCGATCCTCAACTTGAGACGTCTTTCGGGGTTGACCTGGCCTTGGTCAGTCCTTGATCTTTTTGGTTTGACGGTGTTTTTGAACAAGTCGACTTATGGTGTGGTGAATGTCACACTGTCGCCCAATAGCCCTGCATGACATCCCGGTGTCGTGCATTCCATTAATTTGCCATCTTCTTGCTTCTGGTAGACTCCTTCTAGTAGTCTCCAGATACTGGTAAAATCATTAAAAAGTTTTGGCGTTTTATACAGTTAGCCGCATTGAGTTAATAGTGCTTTATGAGGCAACCGTGGGTAGTGTGCTTCAACTGCATATTGGGATGTTTTTTGACGTAAGTTAGGGGGTGCTTAATTAAGTTCAATGTGCATATAAATGACTGCGGTCTGAAAATAATCGAGTCAGGACAAGACAAGGATTGATATCATAAGTATCCATCTACGCAATTAGGATGCAATGGCATGCATAAACAAACACCCGATCCCGTTAGGTACCTCTTTCAACAAGCAAGATCAGTTCTAACCCGGATCTTCCATGGTTCTTTCGTCTTTTGACAAATGGAATTTGGAACATGTAGGTCAATTATGGGTAACTAGTTCAGGAATTACTATCATATAATTGCGTAGATCAATGCCTATCACGTTAATCACTGTACTGTCTGGTTCAGACATGATTATATAACTGGAATAAAAAACAATCTACATCAGCATAATGAGCAAGTGAAGGAGTTTGTTATGCCACGCCGAGCAATGTCATAACAGTGTGGCATGTGCTTCACACATTGTGCCCATGTCGGGAATCGAACCTGGCCTTTCAGCGTTACGAGCGGACGCTTTAACCACTAGGCGACCCCACTGTCCCCACATAAACATAATGCAGTGTCCTCTCTAATTAAGAACAGAACAGAACAGAATTTATTCAGTATAAGGGCCTCATGGTGTAGAGTACAATAGAGTTAAGTAAATACATTTGAGTTTCACGTGACAGTCACGTTAAGAGTAAATTAGATACATTTCTTAAAAGATATGGCTACATGTATAATAATTTTCACATTTTTTGTACTTAGAATACTATGCATATTTAGAGATTGAATATATTTTTTACGAATAGCTGAATATTTCTCACAAACAAAACATGAAATTCATCTTCGAGTGTCCCGATATTGCATAATTTACAAAATGAATTACTCAAATCGTTATCTTTAGATTTACAATAATTGTTAACTCTAAGGTTGTGTAAAGAAATTCTAAATTTACAAAATGCTCTGATTAAAGATATGCCATTCAAATGGAGAATTACATTTCAGGCTCTAAAAGAGAATATAGATTACTATAATATCTTAAAAACTTTGAATTATTAATACTTGCGTGCCAAGTTTGGAAAGATATTTCTTTCAGACTTTGAGAGAATCTTTTTTGGCTTATGTAAACTATTTCCACAAAATGAAACCATTACAATATCATCAACATAAGGTAAAAGATTCTCTATTCTTGGGTTACAAAAATGCCATGGTTGCAACCTTTATACATATCTAGAACCACCTGCATGGTGTAGTGGTTAGAGCGTCCGCCCGGAGAACGGATGGGCGCGGGTTCGATACAATTAAATTCAATTCTTTATTGTACAACAACAACTTTGTGTTGTTTTGGAGGTTCTTTGCAGGAAAGTAAGGAAGACAATAGATTAACATTGATTTGAGATAAGGACAGTTGTGATGGATACTTATTTCTTAGATTTTCATGTATAGGACAAATAAACATAAAATGGAATTCATCTTCAATAATGTAACAGAATTGGCCTTATCTTTGTTTTTTTTTCCATAAAAAATATCTTCCACGGTTATCTGATAAATCATAAAGGCCTAATCTAAAACGATTAAAAGCATTGCGAACATTTCTGTAGCGTAGGTGAGCAAGATAAGACTCTGGCTCAGGCAACGACTTAAATTGACAATATGAATCATATCTAGAACTTTCATTAATAGTTGAGTGCCATTCCTGCTTAAACATATCAATAGCCCGCATACGGAACTGTCCAATAAACATATTTACATTGCCAACTGTCTGTGACAACCAAATACAAACCAAAACCATATCTAAATAGTAAGGTGCGAATATGAGATGTCCAATTATTCTTTCCAAGATAATCAAGATGTAAAAGCATATTTAAGGCTTTTGTAGGTAAACGATGTTCAGGTATATTAATTAGTTTACACCAATATTTTAAGCAACGACAATAAGATGATATGTGCAATGGAAACCTCCCACATTCACCATAAACCATAGCATTTGGTGTTGACAAACAAACGTTTTAAAATACAGTAAAATCGGTTGTATTTGAGAATCAAATAATTTGAAGTAAATAGTCGGTGGAATCACACCGAGCATAGAAACAACAGAGTGAAGTTGTAAACGAGCTTTCTTTGCTCTCCTCGCCAGGTTAAGTACAGACTTATTCAGATCTAGAACCGCCTGCATGGTGTAGTGGTTAGAGCGTCCGCCCGAGAACGGAAGGTCGCGGGTTCGATCCCTGCCGCGTCATACCAAAAGACGTTAAAATATGGTACTTGTTGGTCCCTGTCTGGCGCTCGGCATTAATGGGTACAACAAGGCCTGGTCGGTTCGGAGTCAGTATAATGTGTCTGAGTGGGGTATTCATGCTTCACTGCGGCATGGTATCTCAGTGAGTTAGCACTATAAAACCAGCTTAAGTCTGGGCTAGTACAAGCAGCCGCACATACACATACACACATGAGCGAAATGTTCTCAAGTACGACGTTAAACCCAATTTCACCTCACCACATATCTAGCACAAGTTCATTTATGAAAAATGTTAACAAAATGCGGCTGAGCATACAGCCTTGTCTAACACCCAAGTTTGTAGAAAACAGCTGTGTTTTGCCTTCTCATGTTCTTAAGTGATAAATACATACTTTTAATAACATTATACATTTTACCATTACAACCGTGGCGTGGAGCTGAAATAATAGCTTTTTGTCTGACAACAAAATCGAAGGCTTTCTTGAAGTCAAAGAAAGCACAGACGAAGCGCCCACCAGCTTTACATAAGTACTGAGAGCATAATGACTGAAGTTAAAAGATATTGTCTATTGTTATGCAGGAGCTGCGAAAGCCTACTGGGGTTTCCGAGAGTAATTCGTTGATTTCAACACAGAGTCTGAAACGCTTTTCTAGAATACTAGAAAACAATTACCAGTAATGTTCAGCAAAGACATCCCTCGATAGTTGTTAGGGTCTTTTATGCTGCCGGATTTGTAGATCGGAATAATCATTCTAATATTCCCTGAACTTGGAAACTGACCTGTCTCCAGTATTGTTTTGGACTAAAAGTGAAAGGTAAGGTGTTAAACACGTTTTGAGAAAAATAAGCATTTCAGGTGGTATTCCATCTTCACCTGGCGCCTTTCCACGTTTCAAGTTGTCGATGGCTGAGATAGTTTCCTCTTTTGTAATAATGGACGACAATAAGTCGTCTGATTCGAGGGTATGGTTACAATTGCCACAATTATGACCATCAACAAAGTCATATAGGTCCTCACCCGTGAAGGTCCGGGCTGGAATGAACCTTCAGTAACCCATGCTTGTCGTAAGAGGCGACTAACGGGATCGGGTGGCCAGGCTCGCTGACTTGGTTGACACATGTCATCGGTTCCCAATTGCGCAGATCGATGCTCATGCTGTTGATCACTGGATTGTCTGGTCCAGACTCGATTATTTACAGACCGCCGTCATATAGCTGGAAAATTGCTGAGTGCAGCGTAAAACTAAACTCACTCATTCACTCACTCATACAGGTCCTCAGCATTACGTCTGTCAATGTAAGTGTTATTTAGGACGTCTTTAAAATAGACAAACCAGGTAGTATGGGTTACTGTTGGTGACCTGCTTCTACTACCAAGACACCGTTAAACTGTGTTCCAGAACGGCTTGTAGTCCCCGTGTTTTGCTGCTTCATTCAGATCTTCAGCTTTCTTTGAAACAGCATCCTCTTCTCTTTAGAGCATTGTTTGAAGTGTGATTTACCAAGCAGATAATCTTGAACGTTTCTGTCACATTAATATCTTCGTAAATAGTTGACGTGTTTATATTTTTCCGATTTCAGTATTTCACGTTCCTTGTCAAACCAAGGTGGTTGACGTTTACATGTGCGATTACGGTGGTTAAATACAGTAGGGCTGTAGGTTCGGCACATGGAATATATATCATTTAGTATGTCAAGGGTTGTCGGAATATCAGTCAGTAGTGTTCTTCGAAATACACCAACCAGGGAAGTAAACTTTTCACACTGTTTTATATTACTTCTTCCCATAGCATCTTGTATCACACAACAGTCGGGTACACCAAGGTAGTAAAAAGAAGTGACAAAACCCTTTTCACATCCAGAAGAAATTGTACAATTGTGACAATATCATGAGTACTAGTATATATTTTGTTTCAGAAGTATTCAATGTATTGGAGTGAGTGAGTGAGTGAGTTAAGTTTTACGCCGCTTTTAGCAATATTCCAGCAATATCACGGTGGGGGACACCAGAAATAGGCTTCACACATTGTACGCATGTGGGGAATAGAACTCGGGTCTTCGGCGTGGCGAGCGAACGCTTTAACCACTAGGCTACCCCCACCGCCCATAATGTATTGGAACACCGTGCAAACTCATTCGATTGTGTTTATCTTACGATTCTTCCGCGAAGTTAATAGCGTTTGTCGATCAGACACCAACGTTTCTGTTCAGAAGCGTCCGGATTAATACACTGTGGTATATCAGGCAGGATATCACTAAAGGAACAGACGATCGGCATATGGTCTTATTCACTTATAGAAACAACTGTCAGGTTCATGGCAAGATCAAATATATCCGTGGAAGCAATGAAATAATCCACCACACCTGTTCCTTGACGTGATACATATGTAAAGTTGCCTACTGCGTCACTTACAGTTCGACCATTTACAAGATGGATATTTAATTGTGTTAACAATTCGATGAGTTTTCGGTCATAACCATTGCTACCACTGTCACTAGACTGCCTTGTCTTATTGAAAGAATCTGTTTTGAAAGTTGTTATATGTAATAGACGACTTTCTAGAGTTCCGATTCCACTACATTTTGCCAACTCCTGTTCAGTGGATCTTCCTGGGTGGACATATATGAAGCCAGTGAAACTGTTGTCACTTTTCGTTTTATACAACGTATAGAAAATAGCATGTTTCTGAAATGAGGTGCCAGTTCCTTTTGTATACACACAAGCAAACCACATTACATTACATTACATTTTGGGTCGCGGTGGGCGAGCTGTCTAAGGCGCCAGGCTTGTAATACAGCGAGCTTGGAGGTGCCGGGATCGAGCCCACCTGTGACCGGGTGTGAAAAACTTTGGAGTCAACTTTGTGTGCAGACATATTTTAGTGTTGTCACAACCCCTAGTGTACAGTACACAACCCTGTGCACTTAAAAGAACCCACGAATCCGTTGGTAGATGACCAGATGGTGGCCACATGAATATGTGCAAGCACCTAGTTGCGGGTACAGCAATGTGCAGTAAACTTGGACAAAGTGCTGTGACTATGTGTCCCAGTCCACCCAGCTGTGAATGGGTACCTCGTAAGGATGGGAAAGCCACATTAACTCGGTGCAAAGTACTGGCTGCATTTAGAAATATAGTTTCTGTAAGTGAGTGATTGAGTTTAGTTTTACGCCGAACTCAGCAATATCCTATCTGTATGGCGGCGGGTTAGATTCAATGTCGCCACAAATTAACAGAGTCTGCTTCCAAAACAAGGCTGGCTGGGAGCGTCATACCGGGAACATCACACGACGACATTTTACTCGTGGAGAAAAATGTGCCAATTTGAGCCCTCCAGGCTTCAGTTGTTATACCCATTGTGCATCAGACTATCATAATGATCTTCGGAAACAAGTGTATCGACTTCATATCTTCACTTACAATTGTCCTTTTTTTATACACAGCCGTGAGCATGGCTTCTTTCAAACCTGGGGCGGTGGGGTAGCCTAGTGGTTAAAGCGTTGGCTCGTCACGCCGAACACCCGGGTTCGAATCCCCACATGGGTACAATGTGTGAAGCCCATTTCTGGTGTCCCCCGCCGTGATGTTGCTGGAATATTACTAAAAGCGGCGTAAAACCAAACTCAGTCAGTCAGTCAGTCTTTCAAACCTCAAGGTCACGTGATCACGTCTCTATTTCGTATAATACCACGTGTGATACAAACACAAGAAAATTATGTATTAAATAACCAAATAACTCGGGTCATTCAAAAAAATTTTTAAATGTAAGCATTACATTAGGACTATTCCATGAGTTGTTCTTAACTCCCAGCAATACTCACTTTCTTATATTGTGTCCCTTTTTACATGTATGAAGCAAGAATATTTAGTATTCTATCAAAACCTTCTGCTAGGTCGGTGGCTGTCTTACCCAGTTGGTTCCTGGCATGAATGTCTGCTAGACCACGTGCCAGAAGAAAGTTCACAGCCATCGCATTCTCTCCAATACAGGCGCAGTGGAGTACGTTGTTACCGACATCATCCACTAGTGACATATCAGCTCCTTCCTCTACAAGTAACTCCATCACTTCATGGCACCTTTCCAATATCGCAAACATCAGTGGTGTTCTGTTGTGCTGCCCCTTACTGTTGATGCCCACTACGCTCTGTGAGAGGAGATACTTCACAGTCTTTACATCTCCTCCCATACAGGCCTGATGGAGGATGTTGTTACCGAACTGGTCCACAAGTGACAAATCTGCTCCTTCATTCACAAGAAACTCAACAACTTCCTTGTGTCCCGACATCGCCGCTATCATCACAACTTGCATTCGCCAGGGTTCGAAATAATTGATGTCCACTCCATCCTCTAACAAGATGCTTTTAACCTTGGTTAGGTCTCCCATCCTAGGGGCAAGAATCAAGTCACGCTCTTCGAGGTCAGGTGGAGGAGTAGGATTCACTGATGAGTGAAAGATTGTGAGAAACATTGTGAGAATTTCAAAGATGGATTGTGTTGGACCAACACGGCTGTGAGGTGAGGTGAGGTGGGGGTGAAATTGGGTTTAACGTCGTGCTTGAGAACATTTCGCTCATATGACGACGTGCATGCTTGTGTATGTGTATGTGCGGCTGGTTGTACTAGCCCAGACTTAAGCTGGTTTTATAGTGCTAGCCCGCTGAGATGCCATGCCGCAGTGAAGCATGAATACCCCACTCAGTCACATTATACTGACTCTGAGCCGACCAGTCCTTGTTGTACCCATTAATGCCGAGCGCCAGACAGGGACCAACAAGTACCATATTTTAACGTCTTTTGGTATGACGCTCTAACCTATACACCACGGAGGCGGTAAAAAAACACGGCTATGAACATGATTTCCGTGATATCAGAGCGTGTTAGCCTGAGGTAGGAAGAACATCACAAACAGGTGACTGGTTTTTACCTATTTAATGAAACCCATGAGCAGCATAAAAAACAATCGAGTTGCACCTACGAGAATGAAACTGATCGAAATAATTAAATGAAAGGAAAGAATATTTTAGCAGCTACATTTGAGTACGATTATAAGTACGATTATAAGGAAAACAAACATGATTAATTATTCCTACTGTAATAACGTTTTTAAACACCTCATCATAATGGACGGAAGAAAGCCTAATTTGTAATGATTCCAGGTGGCCTTTGAATCGATGGTCATGATTTCGATCACTGGTCTAAACTCGAGAATTTACAAACCGCCGTCATATAGCTGAGCAAGTGTGTTAAACAACAAGTGTAAAAACGTCTGAAATAAAACGTCAACGCGACGTCAATTTTCGTCTCGATTTTCCTTTGAAACAGATTCATTTGGGCCAAAACCAAAATTGCGTTGACGATTATACAAATACTTCACCGAAAATATTTGATGACATCATGTGTTTGTATAAAAATGTGATCATGACTATTTGGCACGCGCGGTTCTAACTGCTGCTTCTTTCTGAAGCCTCGCTGCAGCCATTAACTTCTTTTGTACAGTCCGTTTCACTTCATTTGAGACCGATGAATTGCTCACTAACACAAAATCTAATAACTGCAACAAAATCAAACTTTGCACAGTCACATGAAATCGACAGACCAACTCTGTGATTTGTCTCATAATTTTGGACACCCGAATGAAAAAGTTGTTTAAGAAACGATCATTATTTTGTTGTCACTTTTCGCTGTTTCTTACGAGGGGTAACCACTTGCTGGTAGAACAGCCAGGTGATCAATAAGCATATGCAGTGAAATTTAAATTTCACACGTACAACTCGCACACCTAGCTGTTCTACCACCAATTTGTTGAATTTGTCTCAAATGAAGTCAAACAGACTGTAATGGCTGCAGTGAGGCTTCCGAAAGAAGCAACAGTTAGAACCTTCTGCTCTGGCTGCACTACTTACAAGCGACGCATTGGGGACTTGGTCGCCTAATCAGGATGATTTTATAACTCTTCGGACAGCACTGGCTTTCGTCCTCATACATGTTTGTGATATCCTGAAATAAAGAAACATGTTATGTACACCAAGAGCCAAAAGTTGGACTTACCAACAAGTCTACAAGTATAGTTATGCACAGAGATAAACTATTGTACCGCATGTCATACACGTTTGTCGTATAAATGGATTTTCGGGAATTGGAGGCCAGGCTTGCTGCCTAGGGGTAATGCACGTCATCGTATCCCAATTGTGTAGTTCGATTCCCCTGATGTGTGAGTGTAGGGAAATGATACGGAAGCCGTTATACCACTCCATGGCCACGAGGGAAAATGATATTGAATGGTTGTCACGAACCAGTGAGGGAGCATCCTCGATAATCTCCAGGGTGTACGTTACGATCACTCTCCACTATACCCTGGATGCATCCACGGCTTGGCCCGATAATTATATTACCTCCCTTTGCTGGCTCCGCATTCTCACAGTAGCCAATCAGCGAAGCCGTCGTTACATCCGAGCTTGCCAGTATTAACAAAGATAGCGGTCGCAGTGCCACTCACATTTTGGGGGAAATATTACAGACAAATTGACAGATCTGAAACCTTAAAAAAAATATGAAAGAACTCCTTCTACCTCTTTAAGAGTACCTTTGCATCAATTGTGTTGCCAAGTTTAAACGGTTAGATAATTTAAGAACCGAAAGTGAGTTGTGATTGTTTCGCTCAGCTTCCCAGCGTAGACACCTGATTGGATAAAATGCCAGCAAAGGGAGGTAATAAAATCATCGGGACAAGCCATGGATGCATCCAAGGTATAGTGGAGAGTGGTCGTAACGTATACCCTGGAGATTATCGAGGGTGGTGAGGGAGCAGCGTCCTGAGTTTCAGAGGGATGATGATGATGATGATGATGATTGATTCATCTTCGACCTATCTCCCTGAAAATGGAATGCCAGTTATTTGTTACCTGTGTCAGGACACTGTTTAAAGCACACATGACACCGCCTTCCGTTGAAGACTCAGTTGTATTGAAAACACAGGTTGAATCAGAAAACAGGAACTGCGAGCACCTTGTGGTACGTCTACAAAGGAATGCGCACATCTTGGATCCAAATAGCCTCTTGGAGTTGGTGATGTTTTCTGATGATCCGTTAGTCATTGAAGTCACGCATATCAGCATCCATAGTTTAATTGCCATTGTGCCTCTTAAAATGATAGCGTACCTGGCGGAGAAAAGAAAACCGTTAACTGAGATGATCGCCTGAAAAAGTACTGTTAATATCTGTACAAAGTAAATTACACTTATAACGAACTCAAAGTAAGCACGAATTTTAGTTCGTACTAAGCGACACTTTTTCTACACATTTCTTGAGCTTGAGATATAATGCTCAGCAGCTAATTAAACTTCTAACGTGAATATTGATCTTCAGTAACCGATGTTTGTCGTAAGAGGCGACTTACGGGATCAGGTCACAGGCCTTCGGGTCTTTGCGAGGATTAATTATAAAAAAAATATTGTTTTTGAGATGACCCCCGACTCTAAATGCTTCACAGTACAATACATCATGACAAGGCCGGACACTTCGGTGTACCCCACCCGACTGCTTTGCCGATAGCTACGCTACCATCGCATGCAATCAATTAAAACTTAATGGAAACATAATCATGGATGATTGGCCTATCGAGCACCACTCATGTCACCTACCTATTTTGGGTTAAGTGAAGTAGGTGGAAACTTTCTTTTGCCTGGTGGTATATTTTGCAAACCATGAGATCAATTGTGAAAAATTGACATGTAACGATGCAGACAAAGAGATTTCAAGACCACATTCAGATGGTTAACAAAAACGCATTGTTCATTCAGTCGCTTTGCAAAACATCTGTCAGAATAGAATAATTCTTCATGATCTTCGGGTGACTTACTCTTGCTCTTAGTCTGTAGGTGTTGAAGAATTCAAGATTAGTCGAAGAACTCTGATTCAATAAAAATAACTGGCCGAGAGTGAAATTCAATATGGCCGCCTTTAGGTGGTATTTTCCTCAAAATGGAGAAATGTAGGTGGAACGTAGGTAATTCTTTGGGATTATGCAAGTATTTCAATGGGCATAGTGCGCACACAAGATCCCAGAACACGTGTTGCCTAAACGATGGTAGAAATTACAGTGAAAATCAAAGACAGCTTGTGAAACTGCATGACCCAAGTGTGTGGTATTTGAGGAGGGCACTTGCAATTTAGGATATGTTTTAAGTTGTTTGAAGTATCGTTCCTTGATTACTTGACTCTGTACAATATCTTCATCTTGTTCATCTGAGGTCAAGTGCTTGTCACGTCAGAGTTAGATGTAAAACGTCAGAGCAAGATAATAGACTGTTTTGACTATCCTTAGATTCCAGTTCCGTTTGGTGTAAAGGGAGAAATAACTTTTACAGTTATATGAATGGATGACTTAAAATCAGTGATGACACCAGGTGTTTGCTTACAACCCTACTTACATTGCAGGTTATCAAGTTGGACCTGAGAAAAAGACGCAGAAAAGAAATATTCATTTGTACATATAGACCTAATCTTGAGGAAAACAATATGCATGAAACATCACTGGACAGTGCCTAAGAGATAATCGGTCATTTAGAACTAGCATTTAGAATGGTAGATAATTCAAAACGTACGTAAATATCGTAGCAATGTTTCAAACACAACTCTCTTTTTCCTGGGCAGGAATTAAAATGTAATTTGAAGTAAGACATAAAATACAAATTAGGTTCAAATGTTTCTTACCTTGAAATGACAGAGGAGAGAGCTGTGAGTTCCCACGGATTTTTCAAGCAAGTCTATCTGAGATGGAAAAGGCAATGATTGTATACCTCACAGCTTTGCTTATTCAACATTAACAGTTTCCAGATGCGTTATCTGCCCTATGCTGACAACCTTTACTACACGAAATGGGTGATAAGAGGACAATCTGGGTCTCACCCTACAAGAGTTGATTTTCATGTTGGTGTAGCCACGGTCAAACATCTAGTAAAATATATTTGGCATGGTATGTATGACAGGAGGGAGGGGTTTTAATTTGGTAATCTCTCAATTGTTCAACAAAAGTTGATTTTTAATTACGACTTGATCGATGGCAAAACATGTGTCTCTGGTAATGGAATATTATTTGCTCTTAACGAGGGATGTACGAGAGACGAACGTCTGGTGCCAACACAGGTCAATGACTTTATGTTTGATAAATTAGTTTAAGGTTGGTGTGAATGCGTTTGCTAAATGACTGTTGCCGTGCTTGACAAGTGGTGCCATAAACAAGGTACACTATGCTCAGCGAACTGCACAGTTTTGTGAAAAATAAAAAGGCATATCAAGAAATATGTGCACTGTAATACCTCTAAGATAGTGTAGTGGTGGTGGTATGGGGTCCTGTGCTTAGAGCTCAGGTCACGAATCAGTTGAAGTTAAGCAATGGGTGGGTGACCGTGTTTGGCAGCTTGACCCCTGAGAGTTTCTAGGACTTCAGTTCTGCCCAACAATGAAGCACATGTGATTCATGTGGTCTCACCTTAGGCAAGTGGGTTTGTTCAAAATTGCCTCTGTTCGCTCAGCAGAAAATGGGTACCCAGTTGGATAAAGTCATGTGACTATAACCTTCTAGCGCTTAACAGGCTCCTTGGGTTAACCGGGGTAATAATAATCCAATTCTGATTACAGCGTCCAGTGAGCAAATAGTCAGATGGATACTAGGCGCTATATAACTGAATTATTATTATCATTATAAGATACTTGAACAATTATCTCCCTAACCTCTGCAGCTTACCCTTTCAGATGACTGAACAATGATCTCCCTAACCTCTGCAGCTTACCCTTTCAGATGACTGAACAATGATCTCCCTAACCTCTGCAGCTTACCCTTTCAGATGACTGAACAATGATCTCCCTAACCTCTGCAGCTTATCCTTTCAGATGTTTGCACAGCTATCTCCCTTACCTCTCACGAAAATCTGAGTATATGAAATAGGAAAATAACAGTAAAGATTATGAAAATACCACCATATATAAATAATAATGTCATGGATTTGTGACTGCTTTCTTTGTAATCTACCTGTGCTATCAGATAGTAATGAAACTGATATTCAGTACGAGATTACATATTGAAAATGTTAACTGAAAAGCAAAATAAAAAATGATGTGATTCTAGATAAAAAAAAAACAACCTATGGATTTATGTGAAAATGATAAGGGAAAATGAAACTGTGCTTCATATAAGTAGTGTAAATGTTAATGAGTAGTATACGGAATGGTGGTACGACCGCGCAAAGGAAAAATAATGACAAAATAAGAAGAAAAAAAAAGAAAGAGGTGCATTCGTGCATTTGAGTATACAGAGACACGTTTTGTCTTCCTTGTTCTCCTCCCACTAACAGTCGGCCCAACACCAAGACAGGAATGTGGAAAACAAAATGGAGTCCAACGCAGAAAACAAAAACAAAAGCAGTATGTCCATGGTGCTTTGGACCACTCCCCTAGATTGTGTTGTTTCTACGCCTCCTCCAAACAGGGAAATCCTAAACCTCTCCCAATATACAAACCCAGGAAAATGAAAACAATGGGAGAGGATTCGGAGAAGATAGGATTTCCATATAGACATATGGGAAGTATGCGGTATATATGCGCAGGAAAAACAACCATGCCAACAAAAAGAGATTTGTTTCCAGACCAGATCCAAGCAATACGCTCGCTTCGCGGTGTGCTCCCGGCAAACGAAGTCAAAAATCACTTTGGTATTGAGTCAACAAGGCTCTACGAACTATGGCAAGAGCCTGCCACAGAACCGTCGACCCTCTTGCCCGCCAGCGAGATAGCTCCAAATCCGAGGCTGTCCGATGCAGGATCATCGACCAACACTCTCTTACCCACTAGCAGGATAGCTCCAACGTCGCCCACCATCCAGGACTTCTTTGATCGTCTGGGGAACATCGACGCTCGTGCGGAACAAACCAAAACTATGTTGTTGGCTCGTGCGGAGCAAACCGCGATGATGTTGTCAGCTCGTACGGAGCAAACAACGAATATGTTGGTAGACATCTTGTCTAGGCTGGACGACAATGACGACGACGATTCCACTCACCACAAACTCCGCGAGGAAATAGAAGGCATGGAGGAGGAACAAGAAGAGACCTGTCTGGACATCCAGAAGGTGCGGCAGATGCTAGAATCGGCCCAAAAGTGGTCCTACATTTCTTTGGCTGTCGTGTTTCTCTGGAAGGTCGTGTGGATGACCTGGAAGCACTGCACATTGACCAACACACTGGTCGACACAACGGTCGACAGACAAGCCTATGAGAAGACTTTCCGATTCGATTCAATTTTTCATTTTCTTGGATTTGTATATTGGGAGAGGATTGGGAGAGGTTTAGGATTTCCCTGTTTGGAGGAGGCGTAGAAACAACACAGTCTAGGGGAGTGGTCCAAAGCCCCATCAACACACTGCTTATGTTTTTGTTTTCTGCGTTGGACTCCATTTTGCTTTCCACATATGGGCGAGTGGCAGATTCTGCCAAGTCTACACAAAAACGGTCCACCCTTAACCGTGGGTGTTCTGTTCTGCCGGTGTCTTGAACCGTTTCTCGTATCTTGTAGCCGTAGACCAGAATAGTTTCTCCAGTCGACGAATCGAGTAGCAGCAACAATCTGTTCTTCCCTTCGTATATTTGCAAGTATGGATTCCCTCCGGAACGTCTACCGCTTTTCGGTGTTCATTGCATGGAGGGGCTTACGCTTCCATGGGGGTATGGGGGTATGCTCAATATTGCCCTGTGGTGGTGGGTCTGCTTTCCCCCCTAGCTGCTGGAATATACAAGAATCTTTCTCGTATGGACAATTGTCCGCCAATTTGTTGAGGAGGCGTTTGTATCTCAGGCACCAGAAGAGGCAGTTGCTGTCGTATATAGAGGCGAGGCAGTCGGTGCATTGGTTGTGTCTGTCCTTTGTTTCTGGGCAGTCGGCGAGAACGACTCGGAGTTTGCCCGTTGCACTTTGAAATTGTTTGGGCAGGTAGATGTAAACAAAATCGACTATTTTGCCGTCTTCTACGAATTGGTGAAAGCACAGCAAATAGAGTTAAAAAAACTTTCAAAGGAATCTGGTATTGCTCGTAGAAGGTATGTCCCGATCACTCCAAGATTTGTTTCTCTTTGTCGGAAAGCAAGACTAGGGACACTTCTCTAGCAGGGTCTCGAAGAACTCTGCCATGTCGGAAGTTGTCTCTGTTTGTGTTTCTGAGCTGCCCCGGGTTTGCGTATACCTGGCTTGTGTTATGTGGTATGTCCTCTTCGTCTCCCGAAGGGACCTACGACCCGATCCTGGCATTGTTGTGTTCTATACCTATGTACCTGTATATCTCTAATTGCTGTGCACCTTCGCTGGTGGTTTTCCTTGTGGGAAGCCCCTGTTTGGAGGAGGCGTAGAAACAACACAATCTAGGTGAGTGGTCCAAACCCCCATCGACATACTGCTTTTGTTTACTGCGTTGGACTCCATTTTGTTTTCCGTATACCTTTTTTGGTGTTGGGTCGACTGTTGGGGGAGTAGAACAAGCAAGACAAAAAGCGTCTGTATATACTGAAATGCATGAATGCACCTCTTGTTTTTTTCCTTCTTATTTTGTCATTATTTTTCCTTTGCGTGGTCGTATCACCATTCCCAATACTACTTAATGTGTTTATTACATTTGTCTGATTATTGTTTTATCATTAAAACATTCCTTGACAAACCAATAGCAGGTAGATGGAAATAGTGAAATCACTCAATTACCTGTGTCAATATCTGGTGTGACTGTCATTTGCCTTGGTACAGGCAGCTCATGGAACACACCGGATGACACCACTCCATCGAGGATGCTTATACAACCAATCACTACTCACTGCAGCCTACACTGCAGCCTACACTACATCTAAGGTTTTTTGCACAACTGACTCCATTACCTCTTACTAAATTCAGAACATGTGAAATAATAAATTAGCATTAAAGTTTATGAAAATATCACGTATAATACCATGTATAATTAATATTGTCATGAATGTGTGACTGTTAGCTTGGTACTAGACCTGTGTTATCAGATATATTTATGAAATTGACATCCAGATGTTAACTGAAAAACTCAATGCTAAATTATGTCATTCTAGATGTTTAATATAAACCATTCGAGGCAGCTGACGGAAGACACAAGATAATTGATAACAGCCTTGGTCATGTTCCAAATGTAGGATTGGATCAACTGCGCCAGCAATGTGGTTCAATAGTGTGCGCCATTCAAACTATCATTAAGAATGAAAGGTTGTGTTCCTCCATGGGTTCCGATGCCACCCCATGTACGCCATGACACTTCCACCAGTAAACTGACAAGCTTTCCTGAAACGTTCTCCTGGACACCTGTAGACCCTAGCACGACCATCAAAGCTGCCCAGTATGAACCTTGGACATTTTTTTGAACTCCAAACTGTTTGAGTCTTAATCATGTTTTTCTTTGTTGTTTCTTTCCACTTCATGTTTTACATGCTATACATAATCTGAATCAGAGTCTTAATCTTGTCTTACGAAACTCCGATGCTGTCTTCACCAAACTGGACGTATCGCTGGAAGTCGGGGCTGGATGTGCTCCATCAACCGGTTGTATTGTCAAGTCGGGAGTGTTGCTCTGTGTAAATAATATCTCCAAAGAAATAATATTGCGTTTCGAAAAACTAAAACTAAAAGTGTTTTGCGCCACTCGTATTCAAACTACATCCACTTCGACTAACCCGTGAAGATCCAGGTTAGAATTGCTCTTCAGTAACCCATGCTTGTCGCAGGCTTGCTGACTTTGTTGACACATGTCATTGTATCCCACATAGTATCCCACATTGTATCCCAGGTCGATGCTCATGCTGTTGATCACTGGATTGTCTGGTCCAGACTCGAATATTTACAAAATATAGATTGAATATATCTGAGTGTGGCCAAATACTAAACTCACTCACTCCACATCGACTAAACATTTTTTAGCAAGAAAATGTGTTTTATGGACTACTGATTTGAGCATTGTTTGCTTTTCACATTCAAATTCCACGCACTTCCTAATGTCCAGCCAGATACAACATCTTTTATTCGTTCAGAGTTACATAGTCCCATGGTCTCATATTGTGCCATGTGATCAGAGTGAGTTTAGTTTTACGCTGCACTCAGCAATATTCCAGCTATATAGCGGCGGTGTGTAAATAATCAAGTCTGGACCAGACAATGATATTCATCATCAGCATCGATCTACACTCTTAGGATACTAAGATGTCAAACCTGGCTAGCCCTACGAACTTCTTAAGCCCATTCTTAACACACTGGCTACGATAAAAATTAAGATTCTTGGGGGTACGAACGTTTCGAGAATAAGGGCCCTGAACAAGACGACCCTGTTAGTCACCTCTTATGACAAGCACGCTTTGGTGAAGATCAATTCTGAAACGGATCTTCACAGGTTCTTTCGTCTTTTGACAAAGGGAATTTTGAACAAGTTGGCCAATTATGGTAACTAGTTCAGGAATCATCCTCGATAATCTCCAGGGTATACGTTACGATCACTCTCCACTATACCCTGGATGCATCCATGGCTTGGGGCGATGATTTTGTTACCTCCCTTGGCTGGCTTTTATCCAATCAGGTGCCTATGCTGGGAAGTCGAGCGTACCACTCACAACTCACTTTCGCTTCTTAAATTATCTAACCGATTAAACTTGGCAACACAATTGATGCAGAGGTAATCTGAAGAAGTAGAAGGAGTTCTTTCATATATTTTTTTTAAGTTTCAGATCTGTGAATTTGTCTTTATTATTTCCCCAAAAATCTGAGTGGCACTGCAAACAAACCTTCGCGACTGCGACCGCTATCTTTGTTGACACTGGCAAGCTCGGATGTAACAGCGGCTTAGCTGATTGGCTACTGTGAGAATGTGCAGCCAGCCAAGGGAGGGAATAAAATCATCGCCCCAAGCCATGGATGCATCCAGGGTATAGTGGAGAGTGATCGTAACGTATACCCTGGAGATTATCGAGGATGTTCAGGAATTGGTGTAGATCAATGCTCAGGATGTCAATTACTGGTTTGGTCCAGACTCCAGTATTTCCAGACCACAGTGATACAACTACAAGAAAACAATCATAGCAAAGCAGTCGAACTCAGCATATAAACATAGTGTAGTGTCCTCTCTTTATTTTGTATCACACACAAGCAAATTACCATCTTGTAATGAACATATTCAAGAGTCCTTTCAAATGTACACACTGCATTAAGTCTTGCACGTAGCTCTTAACACACACACTTTCTTATATTGTGTCCCTTTTTACATGTATGAAGGAAGAAGATTACTTATTCTACCAAAACCTTTGTCTTTAGCTAGGTCGGTTGCTGTCTGAGCCAGTTGGTTCCTGGCATGAGTGTCTGCTAGACCACGTGCCAGAAGAAATCTCACAGCCACCAAATTGTCTCCAATACAGGCGCAGTGGAGTACGTTGTTACCGACATCATCCACTAGTGACATATCAGCTCCTTCCTCTACAAGTAACTCCATCACTTCATGGCACCTTTGCAATATCGCAAACATCAATGGTGTTCTGTTGTGCTGCCCCCTTACTGTTGATGTGCACCACGCTCTGTGAGAGGAGATACTTCACAGTCTTCACGTCTCCACCCATACAGGCCTGATGGAGGATGTTGTTACCGAACTGGTCCACAAGTGACAAATCTGCTCCTTCATTCACAAGAAACTCAACAACTTCCTTGTGTCCCGACATCGCCGCTATCATCACAGCTGGCATTTGCCAGGAGCGGAAAAAGTTAATGTATACTTTACCCTCCGACAAAATGCGTTCAACCTTGGTTAGGTCTCCCGCTCTGCATGCATACGAAAAGTTGGCTTGCACTGCTGGATTAGGTTGACCTGAAGGGACAAGAGTCGCTGATCAATAAAAGATGGAAACATTACGAGAAAAAATAGATTGAGTTGGGCCTAACACTACTATGAACATGGTTTCAGTGATATCAGAGCGTGTTAGCTTGAGGTAGGAGGAAAAACCACGATGAGGTATCTGGCTTTTATCTATTTTATGAACGGTTACAGCTGCTTGGGTTGTCAGTCCATATTTGAAGGTCATTATGCGACGATGTCGCATTGGCCATGCAAGATATACTCATGAATACCTGTTAAAAAGTGAGGATCCTCCGTTTTGTATCCCTTGTGATGAAAAAATCATGGTCAAGCATGTTCTGGTTGACTGCATTGATTTTTCAATCACAAAGGATAAATATTTCAATGTCAAAACAGTTAAGGACCTTTTCATTTAATCATTGTTTAAGTATTTTAAAGAAATGGGGTTGGTAGATAAATTTGGATTAAACTTGTGTAAATAGATAAATGTTTTTTGGTTGGTAGTTAAGATTAACAACTGATATTGTTAGTGGCTGTATCCTCGAAGGTACTTTAGAATTATTGTCCTCCTGAGAGGATACGTAAGTCCCAAAACAATTAACGTAAATTTAGACATACTACTATTATAGCCCCGGTATATATGTTATCTTAATTTATGACCAGATTGTCCAAAATTGCTAACATCTGAAGGGATGGTGTAAATCCAGCAAGGGTCCATGCAGGAAGCAAATTTACCATTAGTACCCATGGTCCCTAGTGTGGTGACCCATGGTCAGTTGTTGGCAATCTATAGCCTGTTTTTATATTTTATTGTCTATAGTTAAGTCTATAGTTAAAATGTTTAGATTTAATTACTGGTTTTAGGTTTGTACCTGTGATAGTGTAGTTGTTATGCTGTCCTTCGTTGACAGGTTTCTAAAAGGTTTGCTTTTAATTACTATAAATCTATAACTTGATTTAGTCACGATCTTGCTGAAATACTGCCGTTGTAAAATCAATGAAAGAAACTCTGATTGAAAAGGAAAAGGAAACAATATTTTAGTAGTTTGAATATGGTTATGAAAATAAAGGGAACACGTGATTAATTATTCCTACTGTGGTAATGCTTTTGAACACCTCATCGTCGTAATGGACGGATGAAAGTCTTGGTACTGGCATGAATCATGTAAGTTCAAATTTCTAATTCTTGTGTACTCACGTATTCCTTCTTGATCGTGTCCACTTTCCGTAGTTTCAAGGTTCAGTGATGCCCCTCTATGCTCAGTGGTTCCGTCAGTTGATGCTGGAGACAGATATGTCACTTTCAGAAACACCGAAACAATTTTTGTCTCAATTTGAAACACTCTGTAAAATTACAGTGGCAGTGAAATTTCATGATTGGTCTTAAATTGTAATGATTCCATGGCCTTTGAACGAATTGCATAACATATTTTTTATATTCAAACACATATATTGGTCTTATCCCAAGATGCAATGATCAGCAGGTAACTAAACTTATTAATGATAGTATGACTCCATCGTCTGGTACCAAATTACCAAATGCATAAATCAATGTCATACAGCTGGAAAATTACTGTGTGTCATGTTAAACAACAAATAAGAAATAAAAAGGTGAAAATATAGCATAACGCCACGTCAATTTGTGCCTTGATTTGTCATTGAAAAAGATTAATATAGACCAAATGCAACAGTGCTTGACAGTTATACGAGCGGTTCACTGAAAATAGGGACGGTGGGGTAGTCTAGTGGTTAAAGCGTCCGCTCGTCACGCTGAAGACTCAGGTTCAATTCCCAACAAGGGTACAATGTGTGAAGCCCATTTCTGGTGTCTCCTGCCATGATATTGCTGGAATATTGTTAAAACGGCGTAAAACCATAATCACTTACTGAAACTCTTTGATGACATCAGGTGTTTATGTAAAAAGGTCATCGTGACCACCACGCACACAGATGTCATAACAAATGTAGGTGTTGTGGTCTGCCACACCCAGCAATTCGCCTCCAAGACACGACTGTAATCCTTGCAGTGATGCTTCAGAACCACCTGCTCTGTCCTAACATGTCTGGGAATGTAGTGTTGTGGTGTACCACACCCAGCAATGTGCCTGCAAGACACGACTGTAATCCTTGCAGTGATGCTTGAGAACCTCCTGTTCTGTCCTAACATGTCTGGGAATGTAGTGTTGTGGTGTACCACACCCAGCGATATGCCTGCAAGACACGGCTGTAATCCTTGCAGTGATGTTTTAGAACCTCCTGTTCTGTCCTAACATGTAGTGTTGGCAGCGTAAATAGCTCACATGAGGTTGTTTGGTTGCACTACTTACAAGCGACGCACTGGGGACTTGGTCTCCTAATAAGGATGATTTTATAACACTTCGGACAGCACTGGTTTCCGTCCTCATACATGTTTGTGATTTCCTGAAACAGAGAAGAATGTTTTGTACACAAAGAGCCACAATGCTTTCCATATGACAGGTCGATGACGATCATAATAATGATGATTGATTGTGTGTGTGTGTGTGTGTGTGTGTGTGTGTGCGTGTGTGTGTCTGTCTGTCTGTCTGTCTCTCTCTTTCTCTCCCTCTCTCTCTGTTTGTGTGATGGTTTGAGATCGCATACATGACAGCAATAATTATTTCGTTTTTTACTATGCAAGAGATATGTGAAAATATATCTGTGAAATCAGTATTACAGGCGCTGAATATATAATCCATCAAGAAACATTTTCGACCTATCTCCCTGAAAAAGGAATGGTTGCTTCCTAATGCCAGTTATTTGTTACCTGTGTCAGGACACTGTTTGAAGTACACATGACACCGCCTTCCGTTGAAGACTCAGTGGTATTGAAAACACAGGTTGAATCAGAAAACAGGAACTGCGAGCACCCTGTGGTACGTCTACAAAGGAATGCGCACATCCTGGATCCAAATAGCCTCTTGGAGTTGGTGATGTTTTCTGATGATCCGTTAGTCATTGAAGTCACGCATATAAGCATCCATAGTTTAATTGCCATTGTGTCTCTTAAAATAATAGCGTACCTGATGGAGAAAAGAAAACCATCCACTGAAATATCCCCCTAAAAGTACTGTTAATATCTGTACACAGTAAACTATCAAAAAGGCATATGCTAGACAGTACAGTATAAAAAGGTGAAACCACGAGATCCAACGACTAAACATCATACAGGCATGCTTAAAGCTTGGTCCCAAACATTGTGTAATGGAAGCCATTGAACAGCAAAGTCTTGGCTCAAGCTCAAAAGAACGATTTACTATTGGAATTGTAGAGACAGGCAAATTGGTGTCAAGAGTGCCAGCGCTGGGCCAGTCGTCGTTGGAAAAAACAATAAGTTTTTGGATGAATCAAGGTTTGATGTGGACTTTATTTGGACAGAGTGTGGTGTAGACAGATTGGACGTTTTCATGCCATTAACGTTTGACTGTACGATTATTAGCAACATGAAGTTAGAAACGGATTGGGGATTGGGGATTCGAATCTGATTTTTTTTTCATATTCGGGATTCGAATCCAAAGTCTGATGTTTTTTTCACATTTGGGATCCGAATCCCGAATCTGAATATTTTTTCACATTTGGGATTTTAATCCCATATCTGAATATTTTTTTCACATTTGAGATTTGAATCCCATATCTGAATTTATTGTTTTTCACATTCGGGATTCGAATCCCAAATCTGATTATTTTTTTCATATTCGTTTTTTTCTTTTGCACATTCGGCACTCGGCATTGGGCATTCGGTATTTGGTATTTGAACTCTCATTATGCATTTCTTCAACACATCTGGAATTCGGAACTTTAGCGTTCTTGTAACTATACTCTTCGCACCTTCAACCGTCAAACCTATCAATCCTCGACGTTGCCGTGCAGATAGGCAACGGTCCTGAAGCTCTTCTCTGCTTGCAGGCGTCAACCCTCGATCAAGATCGAGCAAAGACCCAACAATGTCAATATTCATTATTTCATCCCCCTTCTAATGTACTAGGGCTCGTTGTGTACCTGGGTAACGTCAAAACATAAACAACCAAAGTACAGTTTCCGATATTTGAACCTCAAATCAGAGTTTTCTTAACATTCGGGTTTCGGGATTTGAATCCCGAATCTGAATTTGGTTTTCATATTTGGGATTCGAATCCCAAATGTGAAAATATATTCAGATGTGGGATTCGAATCCCGATTGTGTAAAAAAAAATCAGATTCGAGATTCGAATCGCCAATCCCCCAATCACCAATCCGTTTCTAACTTCATGTTCCCCCATATTTGGGGGATGCTACATAATTCTGTAGGGTGGCAGAACTCCTTGACATGTTATTCATGGCCGTGTAACAGGGCTGTACTACCTTGACAATATGATGGAGGCATACGAAGTGTCATTTAAGCGAGAGTAACGAAATTCTTAACCATCATAAATGCACCAACTTATGTCTCAACGCTGCTGTCACTTTTTTCATCCATTGTAGTGTTGTTAAGTTGTTCGATTATTTTTAACTGAAGTGGTGTTGCCATCTCAGATGTCTCTTTTTAATTCTTTTGAATCAGATTTAGTTGATTTCTGTGTAAAATTTAGGAATATGACATCTGCAGTAAAGAAGTACAATTACACAAAAACTCATTCCACATGCACTCTACAAGTACATTCATACATTAGCTTATCACACCTGCAGAAAACATATGCATTAATAATCACCTGGGAATCAGCTATTCCACAGCAATAAAAAACGAATTAGGTATGATCCCGTTTAATGAACACTCGCAAAAGCATACAGGCGATGTGTAGATAACTAATCTTTTGCCTCTCATGGCATTTCCGCAAAGGATATTTCATTAAACTTTCACAATTCAGTTTTTGAAAATGCATTTCATAATGCGACCCAATGATTAGTATACAGTTACAAAACGATCTCTGATATTCTAATAAGCCGTTGTTATGCCACCATGACTAAACTATATCTTGAAGATGGATAGAAGACTGCAATGTATAGCTGCAGTGATGTGAGCAACACATTTGTTTCTCCATGTAATGGATGTTGACGTTTGGACTGACTGACTGAGTTTAGTTTTACGCCGCTTTTAGCAATATTCCAGCAATATCACGGCGGGGGACACCAGAAATGGGCTTAACACATTGCGCCCATGTGGGGAATCGAACCCGGGCCTTCGGCGTGACGAGCCAACGCTTTAACCACTAGGCTACCCCACCGCCCCTTGACGTTTGGAGATATATGAAGTTACATATATAGTTTGGAGTTTATATCAAGTTAGGACACTTTTCTTCTTGTATTTGAGGAGTTCGAACAAGGACAACGTGGAAAAATTGCACTCAGAAGACATCACAATATTCGATTTTAACTACCGGGTATTAAAAAAAAGAAAGTTATCACTTTTAAAGTAATCGTATAAAGAACAGGCACGCTGGTACAGGTTTGAACCCAAACTTTCTGAAAACGTCGTACGAATTGTGCAATATTCAAAATCGTGAAAAGCGTAATTATGGCACATTGGTCCAAAAGCACGTGCCTGATTGTGGTATAAATACCGATGTTGGATAAAACAAGCATGCAGTAACCATAAAGAACCCAATACCAATATGCCAAGACTTACGCAAGTGCAACGAGACAGGGCGATCGGTATGGCCATTATTAATAACAATAATAATTCATTTCTATAGCGCCTAGTATCCTTCTGACTAGTTGCTCACTGGTTGCTGTAATCAGAATCTGATTATTGTTACCCCGGATAACCCAAGCTACCTGTTAGGCTTAGAATGTTATAGTCACATGACTTATCTCACCTGGTATCCATTTTGGGTGGGTGAACAGAGACAATTTTGAACAAACTCACTTGCCTAAAGTAAGACCATATGTATCACATGTGCTTCGTTTTTGGGCAGGACAGAAGTCTTAGAAACTCTCAGGTCTCGAGCTGTCAAGCACGGTCACACATCCAAGGACTATCCGAGCTCGACGTTGCTTAATTTCAACTGATTCGTGACCTGAGCTGTACACACAGGACCCCACACCACCACTATTGGGGCTTCACAACTTCAGCTGATAAGAACCTTCAACTGCAACCAGGCCACAACCAGCAAAGTGAAAAAACCACTACCAGAAAACAGGCCAGAACCAAGACCAGCCAAGATCAGGAAGACCATCAGTCACGACACCGTCTGGAGACCGCTGCATTCGTCAGATCCACCTCTAGAACAGATTCGTGACGGCAGCGACAGCATTAGAACACGCCATCATCAGACGAACAGTCCTTGGATGACTTGGTATGGCTGGTATACGAGCTTACTGCCACTTCCGTGGAATGACCTTGACCCGCCTAGACTGTCAACGCAGACTGCAATGGGCAGCGATGTGGCTAGGAGAGAGTGCTCTTTACAGATGAAAGTCGATTCAGTCTGTTCACAAACGATGCGAGTTTTCCGACGAAAAGGAGACCGACTTGCACCAAACGAAGGAGGCATCATGGTATGGGGCGAGATTTGTGGCCAGAGCACAACAAGACTGGTTATCATTTGAGGTAATCTGAATGCCCAGCGATACAGGGGTGAAGCGTTGAGACCTTTTGTGGTGCCCTTTATTCGACAACTGCCAAGAGGAGCATGCCAACGCAAGGCCTCACACCGTCAGAATTGTTCGAGAATACCCGCACAAAGTTAACGTCAATTGCCCTGGCCATCGCGTTCTCCAGACATGAACTCCATTGAACTTCTCTGGGATCATCTTGATCGTCAGCTCAGACAGCGTGTACCACCTCCACCAAACCAACAGGAACTTGAACAGACTCTCTTGGACTTATGGAACAGGATTCCTGCATCGCCCGACTGATGACGTCAATGGGGAGACGTGTGTTTAAATGATAATGAAGAACTATTCTAATCTGACAGATGTTTTACAAAGCCACTAAATGAACAGTGAGTTTTTGTTAACTATCTGAATGTGGCCCTGAAATCTATGTGTGCATCTGTTAAATTTTCAAACTGAAACAAAACCGCTTGTCATGTTGCTATGCGATAGAAGCATGTAGTTGCCCTATAATATTGTCTAAATAACCTCTTCAGCTGAATACCCATTCTGTGTTGAATTATTCTAGTCTGTTCTTGAAGATTATAGATTACACTAGACGTGTGAACGTTGTAGTGTACATCCACACACAAATCATTGGTTATATCCCGACTATTTCTCAGTGATCAGAGTATTCACAAGAGGATGAAAGCAACATTTATGAAACATATGAAGCCCAAGTCTAATCAGATATTGCCGCCTCAAGTTTTCAAATACAATTTAACGGTATAGTTTACGCAGATGCATGGAGGCAATTTTTGAAAACTTGAGGATGATAACTACAAACTAGGATATATTTGTGTGTTGGTTAAATAATTGTTCCTTCATTATTCGAATCTGTAGTAATATAACATCATTGTTCATTTGGCCTCACCTGCTTGCCACGTCAGAGTTAGATGTTGAGTAAGTGAGTTGAAATTTAAAGTCACATTGGCAATATTTCAGCCTTATCTGTTAGATATAGACCGCCAGAGCAAAATAGCCTGTTTTGACCATCCTTTGGTATAAAGGGGAAAATAACACATGAATGGATCACGAAAAATCACTGATGACATCAGGGTGTTCGCTCATTTATTATAGATTATTTATATAGCGCACATATCCTGGCAATTACGCACATATCCTGGCAATTAGTACATGCTCAAAGCGCTGGTATTTTTTTCCCCTCGATCATTGGATGTCAATTTTAACTCTTGCGGCCGCTAGGCATAAAGAGAAATTGCGGCTTTCTCACCCTTACGAGGGGTGGGCTGGGATGCATATTTGCAGTACTTTATCCAAGTTTACTGCACGTTGCTGTACCCGCAACTGGGTGTTTACATGTATTCATGTGGTCACCATCTGGTCATTTACCAACGGATTCGTGGGTTCTTTTAATTGCACAGGGTTGTGTACTGTACACTAGGGTTTGTGACAACGGTTTGCACACAAGAGTCTGCATACAAGTTGACTCCAAGGTTTTTACATCCGGTCACAGGTGGGCTCGATCCAGACACCTCAAACTCGCAGGATTACTAGCCTGGCGCCTTAGCCAGCTCGCCCACCATGACCCATGCTTCCAACCCTGCTTACATTGCAAGTTACCACGTTAGATCTGAGAAAAGGGCATAGAAAAGAAATATTCCTTTGTACGTAAAGACATAATCTTGAGTAAAGGAATATGCATGAAACATCACTGGACAGTGCCTAAGAGATAATCGGTCATTTAGAACTAGCATTTACAGTGGTAGATAATTCAAAAAGTTCTTGAATATCGATCCAATGTTTCAGAAGCAACTCTCTCTTTTGACATAAGAGATATAACATACAAATAAGGTAATAATGTTTCTTACCTTGAAATCAGAGAGAAGAGAGCTGTGAGTTCCCACGGATTTTTCAAGCAAGTGTACTTGAGATGGAAAAGGCAATGATTGTATACCTCACAGCTTTGCTCATTCAACATTAACGGTTTCCAGATGCGTTATCTGCCCTATGCTGACAACCTTCACTACACGAAATGGGTGATAAGAAGACAATCTGGGTCTCACCTAACAAGAGTTGATTTTCATTATGGCGTAGCCATGGTCAAACATGCGCCATCTAGTAAGAAATATTTCGCATGGCATTTATGACAGGAGAGAGGGGTTTAAATATGGTAATCTCTCAATTGTTCAACAAAAGTTGATTTTTAATTACGACTTGGTCGATGGTAAAACATGTGTCTCTGGTAAGGGAATATTATTTGCTCTTAACAAAGGATGTACGAGAGACGAACGACTGGTGCAAACACAGGTCACCGACTTAGTTTTAGATTGGCATGAATGTGTTTGTTAAATGACCGTTGCCGCGCTTGACAAGTGGGGCTATAAACATGATACTCTATGCTCAGCGACTTGCACATATATGGACTTACTTTCTTATAAACATTTGTTAAAAATATTTTTAGGAAACATATCACGAAATAAATGCACCGTATTACCTCTAAGATACTCGAACAATTATCTCACTAACCTCTGCAGTTTATCCTTAAAGGTCACATAGACCCTAGGGGGTAAAAATACATAAATCACTAACTGGCATCGTTATAAATGAAACCCCGTCATTAAAACTACTCATTTCGACCTTTAATTGACTTAAATCGACCTTTTTGACAACAGTGCACAATTCTCACCCGCGAACGAAATTTCAACCAATCAGAGCGGCGCGACTCTGTGACGTCATATGAGGAATAGCTTTGAGGGCCGATGCAGAATTAATCTACATTTTAGGGGGTAAATTATCTTGTTTACAGGCTTGTATAAACCTGAAATCGTGACAATTGTTGTGGAAAATGAAAGCTATATGTTCTCACAATCTACTGGCATTTAATTTTGTCTCCTGCTTTGCCTAGTTTCCGAGTTACAACTTGTTTTCATAGACGCTTCTGTCACAATTGATTGGTGTCGTTAGGCCCTATTTGTATAATGACTGATCCAAATTGATCCCATTTCTGTGTTTTTTTACCTCGATATTTAATCATGTCATGTAAAAATCTGTTTGTATTCTCAAAACAGTGTCGGACCATAAGTTTTCACATGCAATACAGCAATAAATACTCCCTTGTTGTAACCCGTGTTAGGTGGTATAAACCTACACATGTTATTTGTCATCATTCACTTGATGGTCAGTTAATGAATTTATAACAGGTATAATTAGTGGTAACACACTTAGATTACCCGACAAAGGTTCCCATTTGGCATTTCTTGTGTCTGGAGTAAATATTCAACATTATGAACATC
Organism: Haliotis rubra; assembly: GCF_003918875.1. Classification (NCBI taxonomy): domain Eukaryota; kingdom Metazoa; phylum Mollusca; class Gastropoda; order Lepetellida; family Haliotidae; genus Haliotis; species Haliotis rubra. The sequence continues at coordinate 1,517,666 of NW_025766037.1, read as the reverse complement.
GATCAAAGGATTAACCGATAACACGCTGATTGATTAATTACTTTTATCTTACACAGCGAAATTGTCAAAGGTAGTGTTTATGTATGTAGATTTACTAATCTTTACTGAATACACTCTGCCGTGTCGGTGTCTGCGTAAAAACAACATCCTTCTTTCAAAGGATTAACCGGCAATACATTGATTGATTGCCCATTATTGGCTAACTAAATTACTGTTTTTAATGGAAGGCGGACATTATGCAATTAGTTGACAGGTGTGCTATCTTGGGTGACCAATGAGACTATACACCAATACCTGAAAAGATTTATCACTTTTTCGTATATTAAACTGTTAAAAGACACATCATTTGGAACAGTTTTGTGGATATTGATGGATACATTCCTCAAACAAGATAATGGCCTGATATTGTTCCTATAACTTTAATCTGTTTTAATTTTAATATTTGCATTTTGTTTTTTAATCATTTGTCGTAGCATTCAACAGAATCATTGTTTTCGCCGTGAAGTGTAATGAGACAGACAACATACACTAGGGTGTGTGTGCGAATTATGATTCACATTGGCAAACTATAAAATGTCTAGATATTACAGTTCTGTTATAAATTCACTATAAGTATCAGCAGATCGTCAGCTTTTTATTTAGTTTCAAAATGCATAAAAGTATGATAATAAACTAATTAGGATTATAAGACCAAATATAAAGACGCACACTGACTAGTATCTACATACTGGTGAGTGGACATTAACCATGGGAATGTAGCAAAGAAATTTATCGCGCAGTATTGTGACTTCGACCCCCACCTCGCTTCCGTGGAAGAAATCGTTATGTTATAAGTTGTGTCATGCAAAATCCTTTTGGTTATGATTCCAATACATATTTAACTACGAGTAGAAAGTAGTTTTGATTTTCTAACTTGATGAAAACAAACTATAATCTCATTAATTCTAACAGACTTTACGATTTTCAAAAATGGCGGCGCCCTGTCGGGAACATCCGCCAGTCTGTGGATAAATGCTATTTAGGTTTGTTTTCACCGAGTTATACAAAATCAAAACTACTTTCTACTGGTAATAAAATATTTATTTTATTGATGGCCAATAGGATTTTTGCATGACATAACGTATAACATAACAATTTCTCTCCTGGCAGCGGGTGGAATCAATATAATACTACTTACAATATTATTTTTACTTCGACCACAACCTCACTTCCGAGGAAGAAATCGTTATGTTACAAGTTGTGTCATGGAAAATCTTTATTGTCATCAATCATATACATATTTTACTACAACTAGTAAGTAGTTTTGATTCTTTAACTTCCGTGAAGCGATCTGAACACAAGTAAGATATCGTTTCAGGCTTCCACAACGCTCGCTTCGCACTCACAAACATAACCCATTTAGCACGAACTGCGGGGTCCTGTGGAAATCTGTGCATGGTGACACCATCGCCCGACCCCTAGGAGCAATTGACGACAAAGCAACGATTCGGCATGTCGTCGTTGATGTCGAGAAATCATCAAAATGATGAGCGTGCTACACACTTTCTATACAACTAACTGAAAATCGTTCCTCATATGACGTCACTGCAGTGCTCTGGCGACAGAGTTACGTAACGTGTCTTTGGTTTCGTTGGCGGGCGAGAGAGAAGCAGGCGACTTTTTGGCCACTTTTAATCGCTCGGTATTAATTAACCACAAGTTTTTAAAGAATAAATTTGGTGTTCCGCATAAGACTAACCACAAATCTTTCATATGTAATGGTTAAAAGAGTAACAAAAAACAAAGTTTAGTGGTTCTTTAAAATGGCTGCACAATTATCCCCTACCATCGCGCCTACCATTGAGGATTCTTATGCAACTGTCTCCCTAACCACTGTATCCTCTAAGAGTTTTGCACAACTCTCCCCCTTACCTCTCACGAAAACCACCTGTGAAGGTCCGGGTTAGAATTGAACTTCAGTAACCCATGCTTGTCGTAAGAGGCGACTAACGGGATTGGGTGGTCAGGCTCGCTGGCTGGGTTGACACATGTCATTGTATCCCAGTTGTGCAGATCGATGTTCATGCTGTTGATCACTGGATTGTCTGGTGCAGACTCGATTATTTACAGACCCCCGCCATATAGCTGGAATATTGCTGAGTGCAGCGTCAAAAAACCTAACTCACTCACTCACTCAGAAAATTTCTCGACGAGACAGGAAAGGTTTCGTTGTTTTTGAAAGTGATATATCTATCTTCAGCATCAACTGATGGAAGCAGTGAGCATGTAAGTACATCACTGAACCTTGGTACTACAGAAAGTGGACATGCTTATGCCAGTATCAAGACGTTCCTTCGTCCAATGGGGCGAAGGGGTAGCCCAGGGGTTCGTTTTATTTCGATTATTTACAGACCGCCACCATATAGCTGGAATATTGCCGACTGCGGCGTAAAGCTAAACTCACTCACTCACGAAAACCTGAGCATGTGAAATAAGAAAATAGCACTAAAGATTATGAAAATACCACCATGTATAATTAATATTGTCATGGTTTTTGTGATTGTTTTCTTAATAATATACCTGTGTTATTAGATAGTAATGAAATCGATATCCAGTACTAGATTACAGGTTGAAAATGTTAACTGAAAAACTTAATAAAACATTATTTGAAACTAGATATTAAAGGTCACATGCAACCAAAAAATCTAACATAATTAAAACACAATTATCACTTATTCATGACATATAATATACATTGCTGGTTATGAAAAAACATAAAAACACAATGATAAGCATACAATCGCAAATCAAAAGTGCAATATTTTGTACTCGGGTTTACTTCCCAAGAAACGAAGCAGCCGGGGTACCGAACCCAGTCAGAGAGGGTGGGTGTGCACTCAAGTGTAACGACTGGTTCATTTGCAGATGCCCTCACGGCTCATTGTGTGTGTATATAGAGACGTTGGGTTTTGTAAATACATGCTCATTTTTTGTGTATAACATTTTGCAATCAACAGACATCATAACATGTCATGTGTACAATTATCACACCTGCCTGGCTGTGTAATTACATAATGTGACAGAGACCGAACTCGGGCCATAAATCAATGCGTTTTGTTTATGGTGTATAGCCTGATAGGTGTTAATTTCAAATTGCATGTGGTCAGTGATTGAAATTGTGTATTGAATTTTGTCATTAGCAGACAGGCAGGCAGACACATAGGTGCCAATAAAACAGACACTGAGTTTTGTCTGTGACAACGACATATCTATATCACAGTTAGAAATTCTGTCAACGCTAAATAATGACATTGCTTTTAAGTATCGAACTGAGAAAGTGAGTCGGTAAGAAGAACGTGTGGTGAAATAGACAAATGAAATTATATAAACAGTTAAATCGGTAATCTACTGTCATAACATATAAAAAGCTCGCGCCTGTGAAATATCAACAAAACATTAGAAAAATAGCTCACACCAAAGCCTTCAACGAATATTCACCGGACAACCCGCTTCTCAGCTCCGTGCATGTGCTATGAGCGCAGCCCAGCTGTTGAAACCACTTGAATTTCCCCACGCGCTTGGGGAAAGTTAGTGAATCGTTTGAATTACGATTTCGCGCGGGTTTTTTCATCGCGTTATTTTTCAACTTTATAAGCTGAATTTGCATTTTTGATGATTTGTTTCGGTAAGTCCATACCGAAAGGTATCAGAATCTGCAAAGTTGTGTTTTACGTTGCATTTGACCTTTAAATAAAACCAATGGAGGCAGCTGAAGGAAGACACAAGATGATTGATAACATCCTGGGCCATGTTCCAAATGTAGGATTGGATCAACTGCACCGGCAATGTGGTCTTGATAGTATGCGCCATTCAAATTGCAATTACGAATGAAAAGTTATGTTCCTCCATGAGTTCCGATGCCATCTCATAGCATTACACTTCAACACGTAAAGGACCCGTGAAGGTTGCGGGTTAGAATGAACCTTCAGTAACCCATGCTTATCGTAAGAGGCGACTAACGGGATCGGGTGGTCAGGCTCGCTGGCTTGGTTGACACATGTCATCGGTTCCCAATTGCGCAGGTCGATGCTCATGCTGTTGATCACTGGATTGTCTGGTCCAGACTCGATTATTTACAGACCGCCGCCATATAGCTGGAATATTGCTGAGTGGGGCGGAAAACTAAACTCACTCACTCACTCCAAGCAATCTCTGAATCGCTTATTTCTGATCACCATCGTTGCTGGGTGTCAACCATGTTAAACGGTTTAACGCCGCACTCTGGACAGTCTGGTCCAGACCCTAACATTAAAAGACCAGCCTCATACAGCTGCAATATTGTTGAGTGAGACGCTAAACACACAGACAAACCTGCAATCAGAGCTTCACAATTCCTTTATGGAATCCCTTCGGATTTCTTCCAATTCTGTATTATTTCTGTAACTATAAATCCAACACATCCCCAAAGGTAAAAATGGTCCAATGGGACAATCAATGAATTGACAAATCTACATGATGGGGATACATGATGAAGGCAACGGGATTGTCGTCACTACCTTCTTGTCCATTTCCCTCCAACAGTTCCTAGAGTCGGGATCATGTAAACCCGTGACAGTTATCTAACTTCCGTGACTCAGGGACGACGTGCAGACATCTTTTTAATCTTTATTTTCATTCCATCTCAAGTTGCATGTACAGACAAAAGGGTGACATGTGTTGGCAGTTACATCATCAAATTAGTACAAACTTGTATACACATATGAGGGTGCACATATGTACATCATTTTATTGATAAAATAGGAGAATAGTTTGATTAAGTCAAGTTGTATGTGTGCTAAATTAAAATGTCAGGGTACGGTATCCAAGGGATGCCATTTCCCAGTAAAACAACTAAATTTATTATTTTTCATTGCAATAAACCTTTCGATATAGCATATGTCCTTACATCCTCGATAATCTCCAGGGTATACGTTCCGATAAATCTCCACTATACCCTGGATGCATCTACGGGTCGAGCCAATGAGTATATTACCTACATTGGTTGGCTTTTTTATCCAATCCGGTGTCTACGCTGGGATGTTGAGGGTACCAATCACAACTCACTTTTGCTTTTTAAATTATCTAACCGATTAAACTTGGAAACACAATAACATATTGTTGCAGAGGTACTCTGAAAGAGGTAGAAGGAGTTCTTGCATATATTTTTTTAAGATTTCAGACCTGTCAATTTGTCTGTATGTTTTCCCCCTAAATCTGAGTCGCACTGCGAACAAACTTTCGCGGCTGCGATCGCTATATTTGTTGACACTGGCAAGCTTGGGTGTAACGGCGGCTTATCTGACTTGCTACTGTGAAAATGCGGAGCCGGCAAAGGGAAGTAATAAAATTATCGGCTCGAGCCGTAGATGCATCCAGGGTATAGTGGAGATTTATCGGAACGTATACCATGGAGATTATCGAGGATGATGTCCTTACAAGCAACATGAGAAATCCTGCAAAGAATATATCTTGCTGTTTAAGACTTGAAATATAGATTAATCTTTTGGCAAGTAGTAAAAATGTGATTTACTACTTGGTTGTTTGAGGACAGTCCAAACATAATAATGAATTTAAAAAAGTGTCAGATTGGTTTGGAGGTTATCATTCAGGAATTCTTTAACTTTAAGCCAAATTCTGAACAAATTGACAAATGTGATGTATCTTCTGAGGCAGTTTTACAAAATGTACATGTATCATCATTTGTACATTTCCTATAACAGCTAAACACATCTCTACCCAGTCAATCTCATGCAGAAAGACAGTGTTCCCATATTCTACGGACTTTGGTGTAGTATCATTCTTAATTAGTTCATCATAGAATTTCCTTGAACCTTTAGCATTACAGATAATATATTTGTATATATTATTAAGTGTTCTGTTTCTGATCTGATATCTCGAGTTATTTGGAATATTGTTTAACAAGTGTTGATAGGCTAAGAAGGTTCCCTGTATATTTCGGAAGCCATTTTCATCACATATATCTGTTATACTATGTATACCGCGACTTAAGCAGTTTTTTTATATTATAGGATGATTTAAAGAAATGGTTCAACCAAAGTGGTCGACTCAAGATTTGGTCTACATCATTTTCTTCAAAAGTGACGTCCAGACACTGATCTGAAGTGTACATGGCCTCTTGGGCAATGAGTGAGGGGTCGGGCGACTGTCAAAATCAGATTCACACACTGGCATATATTCATTCAATGATAACCGCCATTTATGCCAGGATCAGCACGGTTTGCTGAAGATCAATTCTAAAACGGATCTTTGCAGGTTCTTTCGTCTTTTGACAAAGGAAATTTGGAACAAGTGGGTCAATTATTATGTAACTAGTTCAGGAATTGGTATCATGTAATTGCGTAGATCAATGCTCATGATCTCAATGACTGGTCTGGTCCAGACTCGATTATTTACAGACCACAAACATAAAACAAATTATAATGTATTAAATGAAAATATATCTTGAGTCATTCAAGACATCTTTCCAATGTGCACACTGCCTTAGTGAGTGAGTGAGTTTAGGTTTACGCCGCTTTTAGCAATATTTCAGCAATATCATGGCGGGTGACACCAGAAATGGGATTCACACATTGCACCCATGTTGGGAATCGAACCCGGGCCTTCGGCGTGACAAGCGAACGCTTTAACCACTAGGCTACCCCACTACATTAAGATTATGCTATGTGTTCTGCTTAACTCATACACTTTCTCCTACAGTGTCCCTTTTTACTTGTAAACGCCAAATGAAGCAAGAAGATCATTTATTCTACCAAAACCTTTGTCTCTGGCTAGGTCGGCTGCTGTCTTACCGCCTTTGTTCCTGGCATAAATGCCTGCTCGACCACGTGACAGAAGATGCTGCACAACCATCACATTTCCTCCAAGACAGGCGCAGTGGAGGACGTTGTTACCGGAATTGTCGACTGGTGACATGTCAGCTCCTTCCAAAAGAAGCAAGTCCACCACTCCGCTATGCTTATGGATTGCGGCCAACATCAATGACGTTTTTCCGTTATGTCCCTTACTGTTGATGTCCAACACGTCCCGTGAGAGAAGATAGCTCACAATCTGCACATCTCCTCCGATACAGGCACCGTGGAGGACGTTGTTATGGAATTGGTCCACAAGTGACAAATCTGCACCTTCGTTCACAAGGAACTCAACAACGTCTCTATGTCTCCACCTCGCCGCCATCATCACAGGTGGCTTTTGATGGGATTTAAATAAGTTGATGTCTACTCCTTCTTCCGACAAGATGAGTTTGACCTTGGATAAGTCTCCTGCCCTACAGGCACGAATGAGGTTGTCTTGCGCCTTTGTGTGACGTCGACGTGCAGAAGCAAGAGTCACTGATCAATAAAAGATGGAAACATTGTGAGTGAGTTTGTAAGATCATGAGTTCGTGCGTGCGTGGGTGAGCATGTGAGGTTTTACGCCACCTCCAGTAATATTCCAGCAATATCACGGCGGGGAATACCACAAATGGGTCTCACACATTTTACCCATGTGGGGAATCGAACCCAGGTCTTCAGCCTGATGAGCGCACGCCTTAACCACTAGGCTACCCCACCGCCCCTGGAAACTTTATTAGAAAGATGGATTGAGTTTGAAAAGTATTTCAGTGATATCAGAACATGTTAGCTTCAGGCAGGAGTAAGTAAGTGAGTGAGTAAGTGAGTGAGTGAGTGAGTAAGTAAGTGAGTATGGTGTTACTGAACTTTTAGCAATATTCCAGCAATATCATTCTAAATAATGATTAATTAGCATGTACCCACTGTAACAGCGTTTTTGAATGGACGGAAGGTGAGCGAGTATGATATTTGTACACCGCTTTTAGCAAGATTCCAACAATATCACAGCGGAGACTAGAAATGGGCTTGACACATTGTACCCATGGGAGAAAACGAACCCGGGTCTTCGGTGGGATGACCTTTAACCTGTGGGCTACCCTGCGCCCCAATGGTGAGTGGGTGTATTTCTCATTATTCCACTTTTAGCCTGATTCTGACAATATCACGGCGGGAGAATAGAAATGGGATTGACACATTGTACCCATGTGATAAAACGAACCTGGGTCTTGGGTGGGATGAGCCTTAACCACTGGACGACCCCTGCGCCCCAATGGACGGAGGAACGTCTTGGCCCTGGCATGATCACGTCCACTTTCTGTAGTACCAAGGTTCAGTGATGCCCTTTCATGCTCAGAGGTTCCACTAGTCGATGCTGGAGACAGATATATCACTTTCAGAAACAACAAAACCATTTTTTGTCTCGTCAAGAAACATGATGTGGAATTAGTGGCAATGAACATTTCATATTGGGTCTGTAAATGTAACGAGTGGCCATTGAACGACTTGCATAACATTCTGATTTGTATTCAAACACTTTTGTCCTAGTTTTAGATGTAATGTTCAGCAACTAATTAAACTAGGTTACACCATCGACTCGCTTGAGGCAGGAAGAGAACCTCGGGTCTGGCGATGAAGAAATGAACGCCAGAACAACATCAACGTAAGACCACATGATCGAAGTTCCCCTACTTTTTAAAGAGTATTTTTCATGAAACCCATGAGCACGGGTCGGCGTTGACGAACAGAAAAACAATCAGGTTGCACCTGCAAAAATGAAACTGATTGAAATAATTAAAAGAAAAGGAAAGACTATTTTAGTAGTTACATTTGAATATGATTGTAAGAAAAAAAGGAAAAAAACATGATTAATTAACATATACCCTCGATAACGGCATATTTGAATGAACGGAAGGTGAGTAAGTGTGTTTTTATTATTACGCCACTCTTAACAAGATTCTAACAATATCACAGCGGAAACTAGAAATGGGCTTGACACGTTCTACCCATATGAGAAAACGAACCTGGGTCTTCCGTGGGATGAGCTGTAACCACTGGGCTACCCTTGCGCTCCAATGGACGGAGGAATGTCTTGGTACTGGCATGATCATGTCCACTTTCTGTAGTACCAAGGTCCAGTGATGTACTTGCATGCTCAGTGGTTCCACTAGTCAATGCTGAAGACAGATATATCACCTTCTGATGATCACTGGATTGTCTGGTCCAGACTCGATTATTTACAGACCGCCGCCATATAGCTGGAATATTGCTGAGTGTGGCGTAAAACTAAACTCACTCACTCTAAATGATACTGACTCATAGATCAGTAGATCAATGCTCATGATTTCAATCACTGTATTGTCTGGTCTGGACTCACTCCATTATGAATAGACTGCCGTCATATAGCTGGACCATTTGCTGAGTGCTGCGTTAAACAATGAACAAAACCGCCAAAGGTACAAAATTAAACATAAAGCATCAACACGAGATGATATCCAGTCTCAATTTTCCATCAAAACGAATCAATTTGGGCCCAAGGCAAAATAGCGTTGTCAAGTATACAAATGGTTTGCAGAAATTTTTTGATGTTTGAGTAAAAAGGTGATTATCACTACTTGTAGCACCCACCAGCACACAGGTTTCACAGTGATGATCACCATGTACACAATTGTCATGAAATATGTAGGTGATGTGGTTTGCCGTACGCAACATGCGGCAATTTGCCTACAAGACGAAGTTAAAACCTTCTGCTGTCCTAACATGTCTGAGAATATAGTGTTGGCAGCGAAAATGCGGACTTATAACTGACTTGAAGATGTCGAGTTTGGCTTCACTACTCACAAGCGGCATGAGCTGTATTTAAGTATGGCGACGAGACGAGTTTATAACACTTCGGACAGCACTGGCTCTCACCCATATCCTGAAACAAAGAAGTGTGTTATGTACACAAAGAACCAAAAGTACTAATTACCCACAAGCCTAAACTTTGCCTGAAGGTCTACAAACATAATGTTGCATTTATCATGTTAATGGACCACTTTCCATTTAAGACACTATGGTATTCATATAGGACAGGAGGAGGAGGCGGAGAGGAGGAGGAGGAGGAGGAAGGTTGAGGAGGAGGAGGAGGAGGAGAGGGAGAATGAGGAGAGGAGGAGGAGGAGGAGGATAATGAGGAGGAGGAAGAGGAGGAGGGTTAGGATGAGGATGAGGAGAAGAGGAGGAGGAAAGGAGGAGGAGGATGGTTGAGGAGGATGAGGAGGAGAGGGGAAGGAAGAGGAGAGGAGGAGTTTATGATGATGAGGAGGAGAAGGAGGAGAGGAGGGGGTTGAGGAGGGGGAGGAGGAGGAGGAGGAGGGGAGGATGAGGATGATGAGGATAAGGAGGAGAGGAGGAGGAGGGGAGAGTAGGAGGATGAGGATAGGAGGAGAAGAGAGGAGGAGAGGAGAGGAGGATAAGGAGGAAGAGGAGAGGATAAGGAGGAAGAGGAGAGGAGGAGGAGAACACTTGGAAAGAGCCCTGATTAATTTGTTTTCTTAGGTGTGCAAGACATATCTAAGAATAGGTCAGTGAAAATACATCTGTATTACCGGTGATTAATAGTGTACCAAGAAACATTGCAGACCATCTGGTTGCTCCCTACTGACAGTTATTTGTTACCTGTATTAGGACCTTCTTTGGAGTGCACATGATACCACCTTCCGTTGAAGACTCAGTGGTACGTAAAACACACTTCGAATCATAAAACAGGAACTGCGAGCACCCTGTGGTACGTCTACAAAGGAATGCGCACATCTTGGATCCAAATAGCCTCTTCAAGTTGGTGATGGTTTCTGATGATCCGTTAGTCACTGACAGTAACATCAGTGAACTCACGCATATAAGCAGCCATAGTTGAATTGCCATTGTGTCTCTAAAAACGATGCGCCTGGCGGAGAAAAGAATAGCATCAGACAGACAGACACACAGACAGACAGGTTTATTCACTAATTTAGGCCCAAGGCCCATAATACATACATTTGGCAAAAGTAAACACATTCTGAGTAAAGTTGAGAGTAGTCTAGTATTGATTAATGTTAGATTTTTTTCATTCCTTACACTGCAAACTTGATTTTAACATATTAACGAATAACAAACTCAAAGTGACCACTAACTTAGTTCTTCCTAACCGCAGTTTGTTATACGCATTTAGACTATGACACACAGCAAGTTGCCAGGACAAAAAGACCCAGTTCGTTACATCCGTCAGTAAGCGTGTTTGCTATAAACGTAGTCGACTATTAGAATTGGTTTGCAGCAACTCGTGTTTGTCGTAAGAGGCTCACGCAAATCAAGACTGGGATAATGTTTTCTTTTCTGATGAAAGTTCTGTTATGTTTCCCAATCTGTGTGAAAATATGGACAACAAATACCGTGAAACCTATCTCCCAATGCCCAAAACACAGCCCCCAAAATTTCACGTTGGGTGGGATATCATCACGTGGAATGACGCCGTTGCGTACTTTCACTGGAAATTTGATGAAAGAATGATATGTTGACATCTTAAATGATCACATCCTTCCAATGTTTGATTAATAGTTGGATTTTCTTGCATGATAACAACCCCAAAACACACTGCGGGTTACACAAAAGAGTTGTTGTCAGACGAAAATGTTCAAGTTTTAGACTGGCCCAGCTACACCCCAGATCTTAACCCTATTGAGAATTTGTGGGGACTAATGAAGGACAGAATAAACCAAAAATGTCTGAGGAATATTGATATGAAGAAAGAATCGGTCGAATATTGGGATACGCTGTCACCCGATTTTCTACAAACTTTGATCGGTAGTGTACCTAGGTGCATTCAGTCGTGTATTGCATGGCAAGGAGGTCGCACAAATACTGAAAAGATACTAAGTCTGTAAGAGAATCATATCTTAACATATTCACCTAAGTAAAACTTCTATAGTTTATATACATGTATTAGATATTTCCCAAAACAACCTTCTCAGTAATTTCTTGGAATACTGGGAGACTTCAAGATGAGAAATACAAACAATGAAAAACACAATCACATTCAATACTTGTCTACAAGTATAAATCAGTCATTATACAGTGTAAGACCTAAAGATGAGAAATACAAACAATGAAAAACACAATCACATTCCATACCAGTCTTCATGTATGAATCAGTTATTATACAGCGTAAGACCTAAAAATGACAAATACAAACAATGAAAAACACACTCACATTCAATACTTGTCTTCATGTATAAATCAGTCATTATACAGTGTAAGACCTAAAGATGAGAAATAAAAACAATGAAAAACACAATCACAGTCAATACTTGTCTACATGTATAAATCAGTTATTATACAGATCAGGACCTAAAGATGAGAAACACAAACAATGAAAAACACAATTACATTCAATACTTGTCTACATGTATAAATCAGTCATTATACAGCGTAAGACCTAAAGATGAGAAATACAAACAATGAAAAACACAATCACATTCAATACTTGTCTTCATGTATAAATCAGTTATTATACAGCGTAAGACCTAAAGATGAGAAATACAAACAATGAAAAACACAACCACATATAATACTTGTCTTCATGTATGAATCAGTTATTCGACAGTGTAAGACTTCAAGATGAGAAATACAAACAATGAAAAACACAATTACATTCAATACTTGTCTTCATGTATACATCAGTCATTATACAGTGTAAGACCTAAAGATGAGAAATACAAACAATGAAAAACACAATCACATTCAGTACTAGTCTTCATGTATAAATCAGTCATTCCACAGTGTACGACCTAAAGATGAGAAATACAAACAGTGAAAATCACAATCACATTCAATACTTGTCTTCATGTATAAATCAGTTGTAATACAGCGCAAGACCTAAAGATGAGAAATACAAACAATGAAAAACACAATTACATTCAATACTCGTCTTCATGTATAAATCAGTTATTATACAGTGTACGACCTAAAGATGAGAAATACAAACAATGAAAAACACAATCACATTCAATACTTGTCTTCATGTATAAATCAGTTATTATACAGTGTAAGACTTCAAGATGAGAAATACAAACAATGAAAAACACAATCACATTCAATACTTGTCTTCATGTATGAATCAGTTATTCGACAGTGTAAGACTTCAAGATGAGAAATACAAACAATGAAAAACACAATGACATTCAATACGTGTCTTCATGTATAAATCAGTCATTCCACAGTGTAACACTTCAAGATGAGAAATACAAACAACGAAAAAACACTCACATTCAATACTTGTCTACATGTATAAATCAGTCATTATACAGTGTAAGACCTAAAGATGAGAAATAAAAACAATGAAAAACACAATCACAGTCAATACTTGTCTACATGTATAAATCAGTTATTATACAGCTCAGGACCTAAAGATGAGAAATACAAACAATGAAAAACACAATCACATTCCATACCAGTCTTCATGTATGAATCAGTTATTATACAGCGTAAGACCTAAAAATGACAAATACAAACAATGAAAAACACAATCACATTCAATACTTGTCTTCATGTATGAATCAGTTATTCGACAGTGCAAGACTTCAAGATGAGAAATACAAACAATGAAAAGCACAATCACATTCAATACTTGTCTTCATGTATAAATCAGTCATTATACAGTGTAAGACCTAAAGATGAGAAATAAAAACAATGAAAAACACAATCACAGTCAATACTTGTCTACATGTATAAATCAGTTATTATACAGATCAGGACCTAAAGATGAGAAACACAAACAATGAAAAACACAATTACATTCAATACTTGTCTACATGTATAAATCAGTCATTATACAGCGTAAGACCTAAAGATGAGAAATACAAACAATGAAAAACACAATCACATTCAATACTTGTCTTCATGTATAAATCAGTTATTATACAGCGTAAGACCTAAAGATGAGAAATACAAACAATGAAAAACACAACCACATATAATACTTGTCTTCATGTATGAATCAGTTATTCGACAGTGTAAGACTTCAAGATGAGAAATACAAACAATGAAAAACACAATTACATTCAATACTTGTCTTCATGTATAAATCAGTCATTCCACAGTGTAACACTTCAAGATGAGAAATACAAACAATGAAAAAACACTCACATTCAATACTTGTCTACATGTATAAATCAGTCATTATACACTGTTAGACCTAAAGATGAGAAATAAAAACAATGAAAAACACAATCACATTCAATACTTGTCTACATGTATCAATCAGTTATTATACAGCTCAGCACCTAAAGATGAGAAACACAAACAATGAAAAACACAATTACATTCAATACTTGTCTACATGTATAAATCAGTCATTATACAGCGTAAGACCTAAAGATGAGAAATACAAACAATGAAAAACACAATCACATTCAATACTTGTCTTCATGTATAAATCAGTTATTATACAGCGTAAGACCTAAAGATGAGAAATACAAACAATGAAAAACACAACCACATTCAATACTTGTCTTCATGTATGAATCAGTTATTCCACAGTGTAAGACTTCAAGATGAGAAATACAAACAATGAAAAGCACAATCACATTCAATACTTGTCTTCATGTATAAATCAGTCATTCCACAGTGTACGACCTGTGTAACACTTCAAGATGAGAAATACAAACAGTGAAAATCACAATCACATTCAATACTTGTCTTCATGTATAAATCAGTTGTTATACAGCGCAAGACTTAAGATGAGAAATACAAACAATGAAAAACACAATTACATTCAATACTTGTCTTCATGTATAAATCAGTTATTATACAGTGTACGACCTAAAGATGAGAAATACAAACAATGAAAAACACAATCACATTCAATACTTGTCTTCATGTATAAATCAGTTATTATACAGTGTAAGACTTCAAGATGAGAAATACAAACAATGAAAAACACAATCACATTCAATACTTGTCTTCATGTATGAATCAGTTATTCGACAGTGTAAGACTTCAAGATGAGAAATACAAACAATGAAAAACACAATTACATTCAATACTTGTCTTCATGTATAAATCAGTCATTCCACAGTGTAACACTTCAAGATGAGAAATACAAACAATGAAAAAACACTCACATTCAATACTTGTCTTCATGTATAAATCAGTCATTATACAGTGTAAGACCTAAAGATGAGAAATACAAACAATGAAAAACACAATCACATTCAATACCAGTCTACATGTATAAATCAGTTATTATACAGCGTAAGACCTAAAGATGAGAAATACAAACAATGAAAAACACAATCACATTCAATACTAGTCTACATGTATAAATCAGTCATTATACAGCGTAAGACCTAAAGATGAGAAATACAAACAATGAAAAACACAATCACATTCAATACTTGTCTTCATGTATAAATCAGTTATTATACAGCGTAAGACCTAAAGATGAGAAATACAAACAATGAAAACACAATCACATTCAATACTTGTCTTCATGTATGAATCAGTTATTCGACAGTGTAAGACTTCAAGATGGGAAATACAAACAATGAAAAACACAATCACATTCAGTACTAGTCTTCATGTATAAATCAGTCATTCCACAGAGTAAGACCTAAAGATGAGAAATACAAACAATGAAAAACACAATTACATTCAATACTTGTCTTCATGTATAAATCAGTTATTATACAGTGTAAGACCTAAAGATGAGAAATACAAACAATGAAAAACACAATCACATTCAATACTTGTCTTCATGTATAAATCAGTTATTATACAGTGTAAGACCTAAAGATGAGAAATACAAACAATGAAAAACACAATCACATTCAATACTTGTCTTCATGTATAAATCAGTTATTCCACAGTGTAAGACTTAAAGATGAGAAATACAAACAATGAAAAACACAATTACATTCAATACTTGTCTTCATGTATAAATCAGTCATTATACAGTGTAAGACCTAAAGATGAGAAATACAAACAATGAAAAAGACAATCACATTCAATACTTGTCTTCATGTATAAATCAGTCATTCCACAGTAAAGACCTAAAGATGAGAAATACAAACAATGAAAACACAATCACATTCAATACTAGTTTTCATGTATAAATCAGTCATTATACAGTGTAAGACCTTAAAGATGAGAAATACAAACAATGAAAACACAATCACATTCAATACTTGTCTTCATGTATAAATCAGTCATTATACAGCGTAAGACCTAAAGATGAGAAATACAAACAATGAAAAACACAATCACATTCAATACTAGTCTTCATGTATAAATCAGTCATTATACAGCGTAAGACCTAAAGATGAGAAATACAAACAATGAAAAACACAATCACATTCAATACTAGTCTTCATGTATAAATCAGTCATTCCACAGTGTAAGACCTAAAGATGAGAAATACAAACAATGAAAAACACAATCACATTCAATACTTGTCTTCATGTATAAATCAGTCATTATACAGAGTAAGACTTCAAGATGAGAAATACAAACAATAGAAAAACACAATCACATTCAGTACTAGTGTTCATGTATAAATCAGTCATTATACAGTGTAAGACCTAAAGATGAGAAATACAAACAATGAAAAACACAATCACATTCAGTACTAGTCTTCATGTATAAATCAGTCATTCCACAGTGTACGACCTAAAGATGAGAAATACAAACAATGAAAAACACAATCACATTCAATACTTGTCTTCATGTATAAATCAGTTATTATACAGCGTAAGACCTAAAGATGAGAAATACAAACAATGAAAAACACAATCACATTCAATACTTGTCTTCGTGTATAAATCAGTCATTATACAGTGTAAGACCTAAAGATGAGAAATACAAACAATGAAAAACACAATTACATTCAATACTTGTCTTCATGTATAAATCAGTCATTATACAGAGTAAGACTTCAAGATGAGAAATACAAACAATAAAAAAACACAATCACATTCAGTACTAGTGTTCATGTACAAATCAGTCATTATACAGTGTAAGACCTAAAGATGAGAAATACAAACAATGAAAAACACAATCACATTCAATACTAGTCTTCATGTATAAATCAGTCATTCCTAAAGATGTAAGACCTAAAGATGAGAAATACAAACAATGAAAAACACAATCACATTCAATACCAGTCTTCATGTATAAATCAGTCATTATACAGCGTAAGACCTAAAGATGAGAAATACAAACAATGAAAAACACAATTACATTCAATACTTGTCTTCATGTATAAATCAGTTATTATACAGTGTAAGACCTAAAGATGAGAAATACAAACAATGAAAAACACAATCACATTCAATACTTGTCTTCATGTATAAATCAGTTATTATACAGTGTAAGACTGCAAGATGAGAAATACAAACAATGAAAAACTCAATCACATTCAATACTTGTCTTCATGTATGAATCAGTTATTCCACAGTGTAACACTTCAAGATGAGAAATACAAACAATGAAAAACACAATTACATTCAATACTTGTCTTCATGTATAAATCAGTCATTATACAGTGTAAGACCTAAAGATGAGAAATACAAACAATGAAAAAGACAATCACATTCAATACTTGTCTTCATGTATAAATCAGTCATTCCACAGTATTGTAAGACCTACAAAGATGAGAAAATACAAACAATGAAAAACACAATCACATTCAATACTAGTCTTCATGTATAAATCAGTCATTATACAGTGTAAGACCTAAAGATGAGAAATACAAACAATGAAAAACACAATCACATTCAATACTTGTCTTCATGTGTAAATCAGTCATTATACAGCGTAAGACCTAAAGATGGGAAATACAAACAATGAAAAACACAATTACATTCAATACTAGTCTTCATGTATAAATCAGTCATTATACAGTGTAAGACTTAAAGATGAGAAATACAAACAATGAAAAACACAATCACATTCAATACTAGTCTTCATGTTTAAATCAGTCATTCCACAGTGTACGACCTAAAGATGAGAAATACAAACAATGAAAAACACAATTACATTCAATACTTGTCTTCATGTATAAATCAGTCATTATACAGAGTAAGACTTCAAGATGAGAAATACAAACAATAAAAAAACACAATCACATTCAGTACTAGTGTTCATGTACAAATCAGTCATTATACAGTGTAAGACCTAAAGATGAGAAATACAAACAATGAAAAACACAATCACATTCAGTACTAGTCTTCATGTATAAATCAGTCATTCCACAGTGTACGACCTAAAGATGAGAAATACAAACAATGAAAAACACAATTACATTCAATACTTGTCTTCATGTATAAATCAGTCATTATACAGCGTAGGACCTAAAGATGAGAAATACAAACAATGAAAAACACAATCACATTCAATACTTGTCTTCATGTATAAATCAGTCATTCCACAGTGTAAGACCTAAAGATGAGAAATACAAACAATAAAAACACAATCACATTCAATACTAGTCTTCATGTTTAAATCAGTCATTCCACAGTGTAAGACCTCAAGATGAGAAATACAAACAATAAAAAAACACAATCACATTCAGTACTAGTGTTCATGTACAAATCAGTCATTATACAGTGTAAGACCTAAAGATGAGAAATACAAACAATGAAAAACACAATCACATTCAATACTAGTCTTCATGTATAAATCAGTCATTCCACAGGGTTCGACCTAAAGATGAAAAATACAAACAATGAAAAATACAAACAATGAAAAACACAATCACATTCAATACCAGTCTTCATGTATAAATCAGTCATTATACAGCGTAAGACTTAAAGATGAGAAATACAAACAATGAAAAACACAATCACATTCAATACTAGTCTTCATGTATAAATCAGTCATTATACAGTGTAAGACCTAAAGATGAGAAATACAAACAATGAAAAACACAATCACATTCAATAATTGTCTTCATGTGTAAATCAGTCATTATACAGCGTAAGACCTAAAGATGAGAAATACAAACAATGAAAAACACAATCACATTCAATACTTCTCTTCATGTATAAATCAGTCATTATACAGTGTAAGACCTAAAGATGAGAAATACAAACAATGAAAAACACAAACAATGAAAACACAATACCAGTCTTCATCTTCATGTATGAATCAGTCATTATACAGCGTAAGACCTAAAGATGAGAAATACAAACAATGAAAAACACAATCACATTCAATACTAGTCTTCATGTTTAAATCAGTCATTATACAGTGTAAGACCTAAAGATGAGAAATACAAACAATGAAAAACACAATCACATTCAATACTTGTCTTCATGTATAAATCAGTCATTATACAGCGTAAGACTTCAAGATGAGAAATACAAACAATGAAAAATACAAAGAATGAAAAACACAATCACATTCCATACCAGTCTTCATGTACAAATCAGTCATTATACAGCGTAAGACCTAAAGATGAGAAATACAAACAATGAAAAACACAATCACATTCAATACTTGTCTTCATGTATAAATCAGTTATTATACAGCGTAAGATCTAAAGATGAGAAATACAAACAATGAAAAACACAACCACATTTAATACTTGTCTTCATGTATGAATCAGTTATTCGACAGTGTAAGACTTAAAGATGAGAAATACAAACAATGAAAAACACAATCACATTCAGTACTAGTCTTCATGTATAGATCAGTCATTACACAGTGTAAGACCTAAAGATGAGAAATACAAACAGTGAAAAACACAATTACATTCAAACTTGTCTTCATGTATAAATCAGCTATTATACAGTGTAAGACCTAAAGATGAGAAATACAAACAATGAAAAACACAATCACATTCAATACTTGTCTTCATGTATAAATCAGTTATTATACTGTGTAAGACTGCAAGATGAGAAATACAAACAATGAAAAACACAATCACATTCAATACTTGTCTTCATGTATGAATCAGTTATTCCACAGTGTAACACTTCAAGATGAGAAATACAAACAATGAAAAACACAATTACATTCTATACTTGTCTTCATGTATAAATCAGTCATTATACAGTGTAAGACCTAAAGATGAGAAATACAAACAATGAAAAACACAATCACATTCAATACTTGTCTTCATGTATAAATCAGTTATTATACAGTGTAAGACTTCAAGATGAGAAATACAAACAATGAAAAACACAATTACATTCAATACTTGTCTTCATGTATAAATCAGTCATTCCACAGTGTTCGACCTAAAGATGAGAAATACAAACAATGAAAAATACAAACAATGAGAAACACAATCACATTCCATACCAGTTTTCATGTATAAATCAGTCATTCCACAGTGTAAGACCTAAAGATGAGAAATACAAACAGTGGAAAATACAATCACATTCAATACTTGTCTTCATGTATAAATCAGTTATTATACAGCGCAGGACCTAAAGATGAGAAATACAAACAATGAAAACACAATCACATTCAATACTTGTCTTCGTGTATAAATCAGTCATTCCACAGTGTAAGACCTAAAGATGAGAAATACAAACAATAAAAAACACAATCACATTCAGTACTAGTGTTCATGTTTAAATCAGTCATTCCACAGTGTACGACCTAAAGATGAGAAATACAAAAACAATAAAAACACTGTCACATTCAATACTAGTGTTCATGTACACATCAGTCATTATACAGTGTAAGACCTAAAGATGAGAAATACAAACAATGAAAAACACAATCACATTCAGTACTAGTCTTCATGTATAAATCAGTCATTCCACAGTGTACGACCTAAAGATGAGAAATACAAACAGTGGAAAATACAATCACATTCAATACTTGTCTTCATGTATAAATCAGTTATTATACAGCGCAGGACCTAAAGATGAGAAATACAAACAATGAAAAACACAATCACATTCAATACTTGTCTTCGTGTATAAATCAGTCATTCCACAGTGTACGACCTAAAGATGAGAAATACAAACAATAAAAAACACAATCACATTCAGTACTAGTGTTCATGTTTAAATCAGTCATTCCACAGTGTACGACCTAAAGATGAGAAATACAAACAATAAAACAACACTGTCACATTCAATACTAGTGTTCATGTACAAATCAGTCATTATACAGTGTAAGACCTAAAGATGAGAAACACCAACAATAAAAAAACACAACCACATTCAATACTAGTGTTCATGTACAAATCAGTCATTATACAGTGTAAGACCTAAAGATGAGAAATACAAACAATGAAAAATACAAACAATGAAAAACACAATCACATTCCATACCAGTCTTCATGTATAAATCAGTCATTATACAGCGTATGACCTAAAGATGAGAAATACAAACAATGAAAAACACAATCACATTCAATACTTGTCTTCATGTATAAATCAGTTATTATACAGCGTAAGACCTAAAGATGAGAAATACAAACAATGAAAAACACAACCACATTTAATACTTGTCTTCATGTATGAATCAGTTATTCGACAGTGTACGACCTAAAGATGAGAAATACAAACAATAAAAAACACAATCACATTCATTAATAGTGTTCATGTTTAAATCAGTCATTCCACAGTGTACGACCTAAAGATGAGAAATACAAACAATAAAACAACACAGTCACATTCAATACTAGTGTTCATGTACAAATCAGTCATTATACAGTGTAAGACTTAAAGATGAGAAATACAAACAATGAAAAACACAATCACATTCAGTACTAATCTTCATGTATAAATCAGTCATTCCACAGGGTTCGACCTCAAGATGAAAAATACAAACAATGAAAAATACAAACAATGAAAAACACAATCACATTCCATACCAGTCTTCATGTATAAATCAGTCACTATACAGCGTAAGACTTAAAGATGAGAAATACAAACAATGAAAAACTCAATCACATTCAATACTTGTCTTCATGTATAAATTAGTCATTATACAGTGTAAGACCTAAAGATGAGAAATACAAACAATGAAAAACACAATCACATTCAATACTTGTCTTCATGTGTAAATCAGTCATTATACAGCGTAAGACCTAAAGATGAGAAATACAAACAATGAAAAACACAATCACATTCAATACTTCTCTTCATGTATAAATCAGTCATTATACAGTGTAAGACCTAAAGATGAGAAATACAAACAGTGAAAAATACAAACAATGAAAAACACAATTACATTCCATACCAGTCTTCATGTATGAATCAGTCATTATACAGCGTAAGACTTCAAGATGAGAAATACAAACAATAAAAAACACAATCACATTCAGTACTAGTGTTCATGTTTAAATCAGTCATTATACAGTGTACGACCTAAAGATGAGAAATACAAACAATGAAAAACACAATCACATTCAATACTTGTCTTCATGTATAAATCAGTCATTATACAGCGTAAGACTTCAAGATGAGAAATACAAACAATGAAAAATACAAAGAATGAAAAACACAATCACATTCCATACCAGTCTTCATGTACAAATCAGTCATTATACAGCGTAAGACCTAAAGATGAGAAATACAAACAATGAAAAACACAATCACATTCAATACTTGTCTTCATGTATAAATCAGTTATTATACAGCGTAAGACCTAAAGATGAGAAATACAAACAATGAAAAACACAACCACATTTAATACTTGTCTTCATGTATGAATCAGTTATTCGACAGTGTAAGACTTAAAGATGAGAAATACAAACAATGAAAAACACAATCACATTCAGTACTAGTCTTCATGTATAGATCAGTCATTCCACAGTGTAAGACCTAAAGATGAGAAATACAAACAGTGAAAAACACAATTACATTCAATACTTGTCTTCATGTATAAATCAGTTATTATACAGTGTACGACCTAAAGATGAGAAATACAAACAATGAAAAACACAATCACATTCAATACTTGTCTTCATGTATAAATCAGTTATTATACTGTGTAAGACTGCAAGATGAGAAATACAAACAATGAAAAACACAATCACATTCAATACTTGTCTTCATGTATGAATCAGTTATTCCACAGTGTAACACTTCAAGATGAGAAATACAAACAATGAAAAACACAATTACATTCTATACTTGTCTTCATGTATAAATCAGTCATTATACAGTGTAAGACCTAAAGATGAGAAATACAAACAATGAAAAACACAATCACATTCAATACTTGTCTTCATGTATAAATCAGTTATTATACAGTGTAAGACTTCAAGATGAGAAATACAAACAATGAAAAACACAATTACATTCAATACTTGTCTTCATGTATAAATCAGTCATTCCACAGTGTTCGACCTAAAGATGAGAAATACAAACAATGAAAAATACAAACAATGAAAAACACAATCACATTCCATACCAGTTTTCATGTATAAATCAGTCATTCCACAGTGTACGACCTAAAGATGAGAAATACAAACAGTGGAAAATACAATCACATTCAATACTTGTCTTCATGTATAAATCAGTTATTATACAGCGCAGGACCTAAAGATGAGAAATACAAACAATGAAAAACACAATCACATTCAATACTTGTCTTCGTGTATAAATCAGTCATTCCACAGTGTACGACCTAAAGATGAGAAATACAAACAATAAAAAACACAATCACATTCAGTACTAGTGTTCATGTTTAAATCAGTCATTCCACAGTGTACGACCTAAAGATGAGAAATACAAACAATAAAACAACACTGTCACATTCAATACTAGTGTTCATGTACACATCAGTCATTATACAGTGTAAGACCTAAAGATGAGAAATACAAACAATGAAAAACACAATCACATTCAGTACTAGTCTTCATGTATAAATCAGTCATTCCACAGTGTACGACCTAAAGATGAGAAATACAAACAGTGGAAAATACAATCACATTCAATACTTGTCTTCATGTATAAATCAGTCATTCCACAGTGTACGACCTAAAGATGAGAAATACAAACAATAAAAAACACAATCACATTCAGTACTAGTGTTCATGTTTAAATCAGTCATTCCACAGTGTACGACCTAAAGATGAGAAATACAAACAATAAAACAACACTGTCACATTCAATACTAGTGTTCATGTACAAATCAGTCATTATACAGTGTAAGACCTAAAGATGAGAAACACCAACAATAAAAAAACACAACCACATTCAATACTAGTGTTCATGTACAAATCAGTCATTATACAGTGTAAGACCTAAAGATGAGAAATACAAACAATGAAAAATACAAACAATGAAAAACACAATCACATTCCATACCAGTCTTCATGTATAAATCAGTCATTATACAGCGTATGACCTAAAGATGAGAAATACAAACAATGAAAAACACAATCACATTCAATACTTGTCTTCATGTATAAATCAGTTATTATACAGCGTAAGACCTAAAGATGAGAAATACAAACAATGAAAAACACAACCACATTTAATACTTGTCTTCATGTATGAATCAGTTATTCGACAGTGTAAGAGTTAAAGATGAGAAATACAAACAATGAAAAACACAATCACATTCAGTACTAGTCTTCATGTATGAATCAGTCATTCCACAGTGTAAGACCTAAAGATGAGAAATACAAACAGTGAAAAACACAATTACATTCAATACTTGTCTTCATGTATAAATCAGTTATTATACAGTGTACGACCTAAAGATGAGAAATACAAACAATGAAAAACACAATCACATTCAATACTTGTCTTCATGTATAAATCAGTCATTATACAGTGTAAGACTGCAAGATGAGAAATACAAACAATGAAAAACACAATCACATTCAATACTTGTCTTCATGTATGAATCAGTTATTCCACAGTGTAACACTTCAAGATGAGAAATACAAACAATGAAAAACACAATTACATTCTATACTTGTCTTCATGTATAAATCAGTCATTATACAGTGTAAGACCTAAAGATGAGAAATACAAACAATGAAAAACACAATCACATTCTATACTTGTCTTCATGTATAAATCAGTTATTATACAGTGTAATACTTCAAGATGAGAAATACAAACAATGAAAAACACAATTACATTCAATACTTGTCTTCATGTATGAATCAGTTATTCGACAGTGTAAGACTTCAAGATGAGAAATACAAACAATGAAAAACACAATTACATTCAATACTTGTGTTCATGTATAAATCAGTCATTCCACAGTGTTCGACCTAAAGATGAGAAATACAAACAATGAAAAATACAAACAATGAAAAACACAATCACATTCCATACCAGTTTTCATGTATAAACAGTCATTCCACAGTGTACGACCTAAAGATGAGAAATACAAACAGTGGAAAATACAATCACATTCGATACTTGTCTTCATGTATAAATCAGTTATTATACAGCGCAGGACCTAAAGATGAGAAATACAAACAATGAAAAACACAATCACATTCAATACTTGTCTTCGTGTATAAATCAGTCATTCCACAGTGTACGACCTAAAGATGAGAAATACAAACAATAAAAAACACAATCACATTCAGTACTAGTGTTCATGTTTAAATCAGTCATTCCACAGTGTACGACCTAAAGATGAGAAATACAAACAATAAAACAACACTGTCACATTCAATACTAGTGTTCATGTACACATCAGTCATTATACAGTGTAAGACCTAAAGATGAGAAATACAAACAATGAAAAACACAATCACATTCAGTACTAGTCTTCATGTATAAATCAGTCATTCCACAGTGTACGACCTAAAGATGAGAAATACAAACAGTGGAAAATACAATCACATTCAATACTTGTCTTCATGTATAAATCAGTTATTATACAGCGCAGGACCTAAAGATGAGAAATACAAACAATGAAAAACACAATCACATTCAATACTTGTCTTCGTGTATAAATCAGTCATTCCACAGTGTACGACCTAAAGATGAGAAATACAAACAATAAAAACACAATCACATTCAGTACTAGTGTTCATGTTTAAATCAGTCATTCCACAGTGTACGACCTAAAGATGAGAAATACAAACAATAAAAAAACACTGTCACATTCAATACTAGTGTTCATGTACACATCAGTCATTATACAGTGTAAGACCTAAAGATGAGAAATACAAACAATGAAAAACACAATCACATTCAGTACTAGTCTTCATGTATAAATCAGTCATTCCACAGTGTACGACCTAAAGATGAGAAATACAAACAGTGGAAAATACAATCACATTCAATACTTGTCTTCATGTATAAATCAGTTATTATACAGCGCAGGACCTAAAGATGAGAAATACAAACAATGAAAAACACAATCACATTCAATACTTGTCTTCGTGTATAAATCAGTCATTCCACAGTGTACGACCTAAAGATGAGAAATACAAACAATAAAACAACACTGTCACATTCAATACTAGTGTTCATGTACAAATCAGTCATTATACAGTGTAAGACCTAAAGATGAGAAACACCAACAATAAAAAAACACAACCACATTCAATACTAGTGTTCATGTACAAATCAGTCATTATACAGTGTAAGACCTAAAGATGAGAAATACAAACAATGAAAAACACAATCACATTCAGTACTAATCTTCATGTATAAATCAGTCATTCCACAGGGTTCGACCTAAAGATGAGAAATACAAACAATGAAAAATACAAACAATGAAAAACACAATCACATTCAATACCAGTCTTCATGTATAAATCAGTCACTATACAGCGTAAGACTTAAAGATGAGAAATACAAACAATGAAAAACTCAATCACATTCAATACTTGTCTTCATGTATAAATTAGTCATTATACAGTGTAAGACCTAAAGATGAGAAATACAAACAATGAAAAACACAATCACATTCAATACTTGTCTTCATGTGTAAATCAGTCATTATACAGCGTAAGACCTAAAGATGAGAAATACAAACAATGAAAAACACAATCACATTCAATACTTCTCTTCGTGTATAAATCAGTCATTATACAGTGTAAGACTTCAAGATGAGAAATACAAACAATAAAAAACACAATCACATTCAGTACTAGTGTTCATGTTTAAATCAGTCATTATACAGTGTACGACCTCAAGATGAGAAATACAAACAATGAAAAACACAATCACATTCAGTACTAGTCTTCATGTATAAATCAGTCATTATACAGTGTAAGACCTAAAGATGAGAAATACAAACAGTGAAAAATACAAACAATGAAAAACACAATCACATTCAATACTTCTCTTCGTGTATAAACCAGTCATTATACAGCGTAAGATTTAAAGATGAGAAATACAAACAATGAAAAACACAATCACATTCAATACTTGTCTTCATGTATAAATCAGTCATTATACAGTGTAAGACTTCAAGATGAGAAATACAAACAATGAAAAACACAATCACATTCAATACTTGTCTTCATGTATAAATCAGTCATTATACAGCGTAAGACTTCAAGATGAGAAATACAAACAATAAAAAACACAACCACATTCAGTACTAGTGTTCATGTTTAAATCAGTCATTCCACAGTGTACGACCTAAAGATGAGAACTACAAACAGTGAAAAACACAATTAAATTCAATACTCGTCTTCATGTATAAATCAGTCATTATACAGCGTACGGCTTGAAGATGAGAAATACAAACAATAAATAACACAGTCACATTCAATACTTGTCTTCATGTATAAATTAGTCATTATACAGTGTAAGACTTCAAGATGAGAAATACAAACAATGAAAAACACAATCACATTCAATACTTGTCTTCATGTATAAATCAGTCATTCCACAGTGTAAGACCTAAAGATGAGAAATACAAACAAATGGAAAACACAATCACATTCAGTACTAGTCTTCATGTATAAATCAGTCATTCCACAGTGTTCGACCGAAAGATGAGAAATACAAACAGTGAAAAATACAAACAATGAAAAACTCAATCACATTCAATACCAGTCTTCAAGTATAAATCAGTCACTATACAGTATAAGACCTAAAGATGAGAAATACAAACAATGAAAAACACTATCACATTCAATACTTGTCTTCAAGTATAAATCAGTCACTATACAGTATAAGACCTAAAGATGAGAAATACAAACAATGAAAAACAGAATCACATTCAACACTAGCCTTCATGTATGAATCAGTTATTCCACAGTGTAAGACGTAAAGATGAGAAATACAAACAATGAAAAACACTATCACATTCAATACTTGTCTTCAAGTATAAACCAGTCATTATACAGCGTAAGACCTAACGATGAGAAATACAAACAATGAAAAACAGAATCACATTCAACACTAGCGTTCATGTATGAATCAGTTATTCCACAGTGTACGACTGTGAGATGAGAGAAACACATACATGAAAAACAGAATCACAATAAAACCGAAACAAATATAAAAAATTACCATGCAACATAGAACTGTGAGGTGACATGTACAAGCGCGAACAACACAGTCACACTCAACACCAGCCTTCACCTAGGAACCAGTTTTCCAGTCATGCAAACGGATATTGGTATGATCGAAACATTCATGTGATGTTTCGACTGACTACATTTTTGCCTCTCACAACATATCAGAGAAGGTATTTTGTTTCCCATTAAGATATTCAACGTTTCGTAATCCGATCCAATGAATAATTTACGCCATTAAATGGCAATCAGTCAGAAAACCACATTTGACATTTTAATAAATTGTTGTTATGCCCCTGTGACAATACTGCATGATTAGATTACTCCTGAACAGAAAACAGGGATGTATAACTGCAAAAAGTCATGAGTTGGCCAAATCTCGCGTTCTCGCGATCTCGCATTCTCGTACTTTTGGCATTCCTAGCTTGTTTCGAAAGGTCGAGATCGCGAGAATGCGAGATCGCGAGAATGTGAGATCGCGAAAATGTCCCTTACAGTATTCCATACATGAGGAACTCAAGCAATACTTCGTTTCTCCATGGAATTGGTTTTGGTGTATGGATACCTTTCGTACAAAGTTAGCAAACATGCGAACAAGGACAACGTGGAAAACTTGCAAGGACAACGTGGAAACCACTGCTCGAGGATCTGAGTAGCCACAAGAACAGTACATCAACATTCATGAAAATACTCTAATCCATATACAGCCACCACACGTTTTCAAAAATGAGTTAACGGCTTATTTTAAGCAGATGAATGGAGGAAATTTGTGAAAAGGGGAAAGTATTTCAACAATAGGTTTAGGTGAAGTGAGGTGAAATGGGGTTTAACGTCGCACTTAAGAATATGTCGCTCATACGACGACGTGAATGCATTTGTATGTGTGGCTACTTGTACTAGCCCAGACTTAAACTGGTTTTATAGTGCCAGCTCACTGAGATACCATGCCGCGATTAAACATGAATATCCCATTCAGACATAGTATACTGACTCCGAGCCGACCAGTCCTTGTTGTACCCATTAATGCCGAGCGCCAGGCAGGGACCAACAAGTACCATAGTTTAATGTCTTTTGGTATGACGAAGCCGGGAATCGAACCCGCGACCTTCTGGTCTCCGAGCAGCATCTCTAACCACTACACCACAGAGGCGGTCAATAGGTTTAGGTTTCTAAGAAAATACGTCTTGTAATTACAATTTTGTTGCATTTGTTACCCGCAGGGCAAATGACAAAAGAGCTTTGTGTACACCCCTGGCCCTTACTAGTTGTGTTGATGTCATTTACATCGATAAGTCGCTTGATGCATGCAATTCATTATATACACCCGTGCAATAATTAAGCACCACCATATTTTGAAAATAAGATGTGATGCTACAGAAAAGTTAGGATTTAGCCATCAATTTAATCAACCTATAGTTAAAGAAGCTTTATCCATTGACAGTTTTACAAATACCATAACCTTTTCTATTCTTTATGAAAGAATGTGTTGATGAAAATGTGATAGGACTGAATTTTACCCAAAATAAGTATTCCTCTCCTGCTCAAACTACACCATTAAATTAAGTTTTGATTAAAAATAACAATTCTGTTTTATACCAAGATGACATGAACACATCAAGTAAGTTTTAATTATGCATAATCAGGAAGAACCCGAATGTCAAAGATTCAGACCTTTTTCCAACAATTCAGATTGCTAATTGACAAAAACTGAAAAAGGCCACATTAATAAGATTTTGGAATAAATCTTTTATGATTTTGAGTTTATTGCATTGAATAAACATTCTCCTTGTGGGATAGTGATAATTACAGCTAAAATCTGTTTGATTTGTTTGTAAAGCAACTTTTACTTTTTTTAGTTTAACTAACTTTTCCTAAATCCTGGTTTACAACCTTTCATCCAATCACAATACATAACGAATTCATAGGCCACATAACGATCAATTGTTACTTTCACTTTTCCAAATAAGGCAAGTTGTTTTAGGACAGAAAAACACATGTTTTAAATCTAGGCAATTACCCTAATTTAAGTACATTGTAATTTCAAAGACGTTTTCGATTTTGAAATGTTAAATGCTTGCTCTATCGAATTATAAGGGTTGTTTTTGGAAAGAGTTTAGAATTTCATTTCAGACAAAATTAATTGGTAAAAAAACTGGGTGGTGCTTACTTTATGCACGGATGTATACATGCTCACTGTTCTTATTCCAAGACCTGATGAACATATTTCATGTCAGTATCCACTGTTTATCCTAAAGAGCATACTCTGATCTAGAAAAGCGTTTTCTGCAGTTATTGCCTGACATTCATTCCATACAATCCCAAGGGGGCGTGGTGGGCGAGCTGCCTAATCGCCAGGCTAGTGATCCAGCTTGAAGTGCTAGGATTGAACCCACCTGCGACCGGGTGTAAAAAGCCAACAGTCAAATTTGTGTGCAGAATCGTTCAGTCACAATCCCTAGTGTACAGTACACAACCCAGTGCACTCAAAGAACCCACGAATCCGTTGGTAAATGACCAGATGGCGGCTACACTACTTGCGGGTACATCAACGTCTAGTAAACTGACTATGTGTCCCAGTCCACCCAGCTGTGAATGGGTACCTCGTAAGGATGAGAACGCTACATCAACTTGGTGCGCCAAGTGGCTGCACGAGACGTACGCTCCTCAGCGAGTTGAGATTGAAAATACGATGTGCTGTTGACAATGGCATCCAATGATCGGGGGAAATAAAGCGCTTTGAGTATACATGTAGATGGGATGGACCATAGCGGTATATAAATGCCCATATAACCATATAATAACACACTCCTTAACCAAGTACCCTCTAACATCTTTGTTACAACTAAACTAACGGCCAAAAGAAACGATACCAAGACGAAATCACTGATATACACAATATTCACGTGAAGTGAGTGAGAGAGTGAGTTGAGTTTTACGCCCCACTCAGCAATATTCCAGCTATATGGCGGCGGTCTGTAATTAATCGAGACTGGACCAGACAATCCAGTCATCAACAGCATAAGCACGATCTACGCAATCGGGATACGATGACATGTGTCAGTGAGCCTGACCACCTGATCCCGTTTGTCGCCTCTTACGACAAGGATGGGTTACTGAAGGCACATTCTAAGCCGGATCTTCACCTGTTACTGAAGATAAATTCTAAGCCGGATCTTCAGGGTTACTAAAGATCGATTCTAAGCCGGATCTTCACGGGTTACTGAAGATTAACTCTGAGACGGATCTTCACGGATTAATGAAGATCAATTCTAAGCCGGATCTTCACGGTTACTGAAGATCAATTCTAAGCCGGATCTTCGCGGGTTACTGACACAGGGCCGTTGTAGTACCGTGAAGTGATGATGTAGCGGAACTCACCTCACCAACTTTATAGTCAAAACAGTACAGTGGTTCTCTCTCCAACAGTTTAATGTCTACAACAGTACACAGACGCCTACTCCAGCAGATTATGGTTCACAAAGTGAACCTCGTAGCAGCTGGTTCTCATGACAGGGTACTCTTTCCACCTGAACCGGCAAACGCGGTTCTTGTGGACATAGAACTTCCGGAAGCCCATGGCGTGCAGATCCGCCAACAGGTTGAGGGCAGGTAGGGAGGCAGCCCTGGTCTTGAATGCCCCGTGGAACTCAATCAGCAGCTGCCGCACCCCGGTTTAGCTCCCACGACGTCACCAGCTGCGGCATGGCGCTCCATTCCGCACTCTCCACGTCCATCTTCAACACGTCGATGATGCGCTGCAGGGCAACCATTGTTAATTCAGTCTTCATATCGTGTTTAACACATGGGGACTTACAATCGTGTTTATTAGCGGGTTATAACTATGACGAGATGTCGTTAATGTCGGCTCTGCATCAATATAGGGGACACTAATAGATTCAGTGAGTGAGTTTAGGTTTACGCCGCTTTTAGCAATATTCCAGCAATATAGGGGCTGGGGACTCCTGTTTAGTAGTGCCTTTGGCAAACCTGTAAACGAAGGTGAGACCTCGCGTCAAAAATCGAATATATTCTGTTTCCTCCATAAACTTAGGAAATACAAAATATACTCAAATAATTTGTTTCCAGATTTGAAGATTTTGACTCCATAAGACAAGTAAAGTTAGCTAAGAACATCTAAATATACACAAAGAACTTAATAAAGCACCCCTGTATTTTAGCAATGAAGTAGTGACCACGACGCAAACAACATGAGTATTTCTGACCCGTATGATCCTTTGACTCATAGACCGCCTCCGTGGTGTAGTGGTTAGAGCGTAGTTTGCAATTGAACAATATCATCATAAAATCAACATGAATTCCAATCATTTTGGGACCGCCTCCGTGGTGTAGTGGTTAGAGCGTCCGCCCGGAGAGCGGAAGGTCGCGGGTTCGATCCTCGACCGCGTCATACCAAAAGACGTTAAAATATGGTACTTGTTGGTCCCTGCCTGGCGCTCGGCATTAATGGGTACAACAAGGACTGGTCGGCTCGGAGTCAGTATAATGTGTCTGAGTGGGGTATTCATGCTCCACTGCGGCATGGTATCTCAGTGGGCTAGCACTACAAAACCAGCTTCAGTCTGGGGTAGTACAAGCAGCCGCACATACACATACACACGCATGCACGTCGTCATATGAGCGAAATATTCTCAAGCACGACGTTAAACCCAATTTCACCTCACCTTTGACTCATACATTAACGACAAAATGTTTGGAGGTGAGGTGAAGTTGGGTTTAACGCCAGGCTGGGACCAACAAGTACCATATTTTAACGTCTTTTGGTATGACGCGGTCGGGGATCGAACCCGCGACCTTCCGCTCTCCGGGCGGACGCTCTAACCACTTCACCACGGAGGCGGTCCCAAAATGATTGGAATTCATGTTGATTTTATGATGATATTGTTCAATTGCAAACTATCACTCATTTTCATGCAAAACCATGTGTGTACAAGTATGGCCCTGGAATGTTTGATATAGAATTTATTGGTGAATGTGAAGATTCAAAATGTCATTTTGCGTGTCTTGTACGATTCAAGGTCAATACTGAGTGTAACCTCCATGTGACTGTATGACACCCAGCACTCTCCTCCTCATACCCCATGTCATCCGCCTGATCCTCTGAAAGGGCAGTCTACGCCATTCCTCGTGTAAAGCAGCTTCCAATTGGGCCAGGTTCTGTACAGACGGATCCCTTTGTTGCACACGACGACCAGTCATGTCCCAGATATTATCAAAAAGGGTTAAGATCGGGGCTCATTCAATCCTGATATGTGTCAGGGGGTGCTTAACTAAATTCTTTGTGTATATATATATATATTATATCAGGTGTCACAGTCACTAAGACACCTCGTCATTGAAAGGTTGAAAGAGCAGTCGGGGAGGTCTGGAGTTCTAGTCGGCGGAAATGAATAAGAAAGAAACTTATTTGTCTTCGGGTTGGCGGTGAAACTGAGAAATTGTTGGTCTATGAGAAACACAAAAATAAGAAAATGTCTCCGTGCACTGTGTGGACTGAGGGAAGGAAACAGGCTAAATTCTGCATGTTCAGTGCTCTAAGTCTATGTTAAAGTATGGGAGTAACGACAGCCATAGCGCTACGATCGCTTTGAGGAACAGGGCCCAGGATTGCTTCTGTATGTTGAGTGTATTGAGGGGAAGGGATCAGGCTTAATTTCGAGTCTTACCTCTGTGTGATTAAATTGTCGTTTCAATGATGACAGTGATCGGAGTTGCCAGCCCTTGTCCGGTACAACCCTGTCAGTTTCAGCAATGCCAAGGTCATAGAAATGAACCAGTGGCGACCTCTGGTAGCTTTCCTTGTTCATACTGCAAAACAAGGTGAATCGCCAAACATTCCGTTAAAAATGTACGTTGGTATGTTGGGGCATGGAGAAATTTATCATATACTGCAGCTGTCATATGGCTAGTTTTGTGACAACTTATCAAGACGGTGACTAGCCATTTAGACTGACGCTTAGTCTCTGAATATATATAATTTTGATAGAAACAAAATGACCCATTTACATGGAAATGGAGACACAGTGAGAAGGGACATTCAGAACCTGAGGAAATCTTGACTTGCTTCATTTAGGGCTTTAGTATTGCAGGGAGGGTTGGGCTGTAGGGAAAATAATATGGTTCAGGGACCGTGAGACAGACTACTAGCCTGTCGGTAGCAGAGTCCAATACAAGGAATAATGTATGACATAAATCCTGTCTGCATGCTTTCTCTCCTCTCAACATAAGGATTAGACGGTCTTCCTGCTCGTCATCGTTGTTGTTTCTGCCGGTAACAACCACGTGTTTGTTGTTTGTTGTTTAACCCCGCACTCAGCAATATTCCAGCTATATGGCGGCGGTCTGTAAATAATCGTGTTTGGACCAGACAATCCAGTGACAACAGCAGGAGCATGAAACCACGTGGTTGGGATACGATGACATGTGTCAACTAAGTCAGTGAGCCTGATCACCCGATCCAGGGTTTTACACAGACTTTTAAAAATGGGAGTCATGGTGACTCACAGTATTTATTTTTGGGAGTCATTTTCAATATTTGGGAGTCATGAAAATATCAATATTACTTTGTGTTAATCATTCTCAGTATGTAACTGTGTATGTCACACCACCATATGAAACTACAGCATTGTTCAATTCAAACAGCCAGGATTACTGTCTCCTCTGAGTTCTCTGGAAGAATCTGACAGCTCTGTAAAAGTTAAACTATCATCGAACAATATCATTTTTGCTTATCAAATCGATTTTATTGAACTGAATTGTCATTAAACTTGCGTCAAGGTTGATAATATTTTTAGGGTCGTTTACAAAATCGTTGTGTCAAATACGCAGGAATCACGCGTCATGTAAAACCCTGCCCGATCCCGTTATTCACCTCTGCGACAAGCATGTGTTACTGTAGAACAATTCTAACCCGGATCTTCATTTGTTGGTTGGCTGTTTGTTTAACGCCGCACTCAGCAATATTCCAGCTATATGGCGGCGGTCTGTAAATGATTGAGTCTGGACCAGACAATCCAGTGATCATCAGCAGGAGTATCGATCTAAGCGATTCAGATACGATGACATGTGTCAATCTTCATTGGTAACAACCATGCGAGTGCACCTTCGGCAAAGATGGAGATGGAGCGAAAAGATAATACACTTGGTAGGTGTATTGTTGTTGGTTTTTATTGAAAAATAACGTATAAATAACGCATGAGGTTAGTTAAATAACATTAGTTATTTGGCGACACATTGTAACAGTTGACTCTACCTCGGGTCAAAGGATAAGACTTGGCACTGGTAGTACTTGGCGACGTCATCGTCAAATGTGAAGTCGTTGTTTATGCTGCAGATAAAATGCGATACATTAACTACATAACTGACTGACTGACTGAGTTTGGTTTTACGCCGCTTTTAGCAATATTCCAGCAACATCATGGCGGGGGACACCAGAAATAGGCTTCACACATTGTACCCAAGTGGGGATTCGAACCCGGGTCTTCGGCGTGACGAGCCAACGCTTTAACCACTGGGCTACCCCACCGCCCCTCATTAACTACATAAAGCCATAGAGATGTATAGAGGGATGGGGTTAGTGAGGTGAGGTGAAATTGGGTTTAACGGCCTGCTTGAGAATATTTCGCTCATATGACGACGTGCATGCGTGTGTACGGGTATGTGCGGTTGCTTGTACTAGCCCAGACTGAAGCTGGTTTTGTAGTGCTAGCCCACTGAGATACCATGCCGCAGTGAAGCATGAATACCCCACTCAGACACATTATACTGACTCCGAGCCGACCAGTCCTTGTTGTACCCATTAATGCCGAGCGCCAGCCAGGTACCAACAAGTACCATATTTTAACGTGTTTTGGTATGACGCGGTCGGGGATCGAACCCGCGACCTTCCGCTCTCCGGACGGACGCTCTAACCACTACACCACGGAGGCGGTCAGGGATAGGGTTAGTATGTTGATGGAACTTGGAAGAGTGAGTTGTGTTTTACGCCGCTTTCAACAATATTCCAGCGGGAGACACCAGAAATTGGCTTCACACAGAGTACCCATGTGGGGAATAAAACCCGGGTCTTCGGCAGGCAAGCAAACGCTTGAACCACTAGGCTACCCCACCGCCCCGGTTTACGTATGAATATGCGACACATACACAATCGCATCAACTCACTAGGACTTAAAGCCCAGCGGAGATGAATAGTAGATATTTCCCTTACCCAAAGGAATATACAAGACACGGTGCGATTGGTCGAAATTCTTCATCGTCGCACACTTCCCATCCTCCATCACCGACCCTCCCCATCCGCAACCTCCGGTGACACATGTGGTTCGTGTTGTCAAGGTAACTAAAACATACACAATATTCACGTGAAGTGAGTGAGAGAGTGAGTTGAGTTTTACGCCCCACTCAGCAATATTCCAGCTATATGGCGGCGGTCTGTAATTAATCGAGTCTGGACCAGACAATCCAATGATCAACCGCATGAGCATCGATCTGCGCAATTGGGAACCGATGACATGTGTCAACCAAATCAGCGAGCTTGACCACCCAATCCCGTTAATCGCCTCTTACAACACGCATGGGTTACTGAAGGCCAATCCTAACCCGGACCTTCACGGGTTCACGTGAAGTATACTGGCTCCGAGCCAGGGTAATGACAAGTACCATCTTACAACAGATTTTGGTTTGAGTGGGTGAAGTTTTCCGCCGCTTTTAGCAATATTCCAGCAATATCACGGCGGGGTACATCAGAAATTGGCTTCACACAGTGTACCCATGCCGGGAATCGAACCCGGGCTTTAGGCGTAACGAGCGAACGCTTTAACCACTAGGCTACCCCACGAAGCGGGGACAAGGTAGCTGAAACACAGGACATACCATGGCGTGCTACCCTCAGTGACAGATGTGGAGCTTGTTGAGAGTAGGAATCATGTTTACCTGTGGTAGATCTTGAACAACCTGGAACTGTTCAGTTTATCCAGTACGTCTTTGGAAGGAATGTCCAGCTGTCGAAATACAAGGAGTGAGTTAGTGACTTTAGTTTTACGCCCCACTCAGCAATATTCCAGCTATATGGCGGCGGTCCGTATATAATCGAGTCTGGACCAGACAATCCAGGGATCAACAATATGAGCATCGATCTGTGCAATGGGGAACCGGTGACATGCGCCAACCACACCGGCGAGCCTGATCACCCGATCCCAACAGTCGCCTCTTACGACAAGCATGGGTTACAGAAGGCCAATTCTAAAATACAAGGAACTTAAACGACGCTTGTCACACCATGAAACGCCACTTAGATGACATGACACCAAGATAAAGTGAGGGAGTGAATGAGGTCGGGTTTACGCAGCTTTTAGCAATATCACGTCGGGGGACACCAGAAATGTACCCATGTGGGGAATCGAACCAGGGTCTTCGGCATGACGAACGAACGCTTTAACCACTAGGTTAGTCTACCGCCCGACCAAGATAACGCTTCATCCTAAAGCGTGAAAATATAAGGAACTCTAGTCTAACACGTAACATGACACCTATAAGAAACTCTAGTCTAACACGTAACATGACACCTATAAGGAGCTCTAGCCTAACACGTAACATGACACCTATATGGAGCTCTAGCCTAACACGTAACATGACACCTATATGGAGCTCTAGCCTAACACGTAACATGACACCTATATGGAGCTCTAGCCTAACACGTAACATGACACCTATATGGAGCTCTAGCCTAACACGTAACATGACACCTATATGGAGCTCTAGCCTAACACGTAACATGACACCTATAAGGAGCTCTCTAGCCTGACAACACGTAACATGACACCTATATGGGGCTCTAGCCTAACACGTAGCCTATATGGACTAGCGTAACACGTAATGACACCTATATGGGAGCGTAACATGACACCCTAACACGTAACATGACACCTATATGGAGCTCTAGCCTAACACGTAACATGACACCTATATGGAGCTCTAGCCTAACACGTAACATGACACCTATAAGGAGCTCTAGCCTAACACGTAACATGACACCTATATGGAGCTCTAGCCTAACACGTAACATGACACCTATATGGAGCTCTAGCCTAACACGTAACATGACACCTATATGGAGCTCTAGCCTAACACGTAACATGACACCTATAAGGAGCTCTAGCCTAACACGTAACATGACACCTATATGGAGCTCTAGCCTAACACGTAACATGACACCTATATGGAGCTCTAGCCTAACACGTAACATGACACCTATATGGAGCTGGCAGAGAAGATCCGGGTTAGAATTGTCTTCAACAACCCATGCTTGTCGTAAGAGGCGACTAACGGGATCGGTAGGTTATGCACGCTGACTTGGTTGACACATGTCATCGTATCCCAGTTGCTTAGATCGATGCGCATGATGTCAACATTCGAAATTAACGTCGCTCCTTAGGCCCGAAGACGAGTGAAAACCAAGAAATGAACAAGGCATTCCATGAATCGACGGTTATCTTGAAATAGTGGTCATCTTGAAAAGTGGTATCTCTACATGCAAGGTATTTAGATTATGAAGTGGGAAAACAAAATGATATATTATCTGAAAATTATATATTGGTCTTTTTGTCAATCCGTGAGGTCTGTAATGCCTTTGCAAGAATACTAATTAAAATAGGGGATCCTTGAGAAAAGGAGAAACTGAAAAAAATAATGGTAAAATCATCCCTAAATTTACAAACAAATTACAAGCATTGTAAATATCATCTTTACCAAATTTGTAATTTTGTAAATATGCATTTTACAAATTTGTAACTTTTTGTAAATCATCAATTTTTTCATGAGTAAGTTTTCCATGCTGGTTTTTGTATTAACAGGCTTTTGAATAATGGCACTGGTCTTGTTCTTACCGAACCAAGGCGACGGAGACTGGCGAGTGGCGATTTATCAACCAAAGGCACGCGTCGTTTATGTGACTGGGAAGTTTTCTCATCGACGTTGCCTTTACTGACGACTGGTGGTGGAACAATCACACTACTGGGTCTTCTTACCTGCGAAACATGAACTTGATCGTTGGCATGAGGTGAACTTCGCGACGTTGAAAGAACGTTACACTGTAATGTGTGAGTGAGTGTGTTTTTACGCCGCTTTAGCATTATTCTAGCAATATTATGGAGGGGGACACCAGAAATGGGCTCCACACATTGTACCCACGACACCTACCAACGCTGTAACCACTAGGTTACCCCACAGCCCCCTACTCTTCAATGATGAAACAACATTACTGTTTGACGGTGAAATTGTCCCAGTTCATCTAACGTTTGGCGTAAACGTCGCGCCATTTCATCCCAAGCGTGCTCGATAGGGTACAGGTCCGGAGAAACAGCTGGCCAGGAGAGTACCGGAATGTTCTGCTGTCTCAGGAAATCTGTCACAACACGGGCGACGTGGATGGGCATCATCTTACTGAAGCTTGAAGTTACGTCTCTGCCCTTGAATGAGCTGCTGCACATGATGCTCAATGATCTCATCCCTGTGTCGCAGACCTGACAGATTGCCATTGACAAGGACAAGTTGTGTCCGACCAGGAGATGTGATGTCTCCCCATACCATAACGTTGACACCACCGTACTGTCGACGTTGAACAACGC
The DNA here is from genome assembly GCF_003918875.1 of Haliotis rubra. Taxonomy (NCBI): domain Eukaryota; kingdom Metazoa; phylum Mollusca; class Gastropoda; order Lepetellida; family Haliotidae; genus Haliotis; species Haliotis rubra. The sequence continues at coordinate 1,477,725 of NW_025766037.1, read as the reverse complement.
GCGCGTCAGTATACCGTTCACATTGTTCTCTGTACACACTTGTCCTATCATCGGAGCTGTGAGGATGAAATCTCGACTCCACCTGCTCATCTACATGTCTAACACCTACCTGCTCATCTACTTGAGTGACACCTACCTGTCTATCTATACATGTGACACCTACCTGTCTATTTTGCATGTGTGACACCTACCTGCCCATCTACATGTGTGACACCTACCTGCTCATCTACATGTGTGACACCTACCTGCTCATCTACATGTGTGACACCTACCTGCTCATCTACATGTGTGACACCTACCTGTCTATCTACATGTGTGACACCTACCTGTCCATCTACATGTGACACCTACCTGTTCATCTACATGTGTGACACCTACCTGTCTATCTACATGTGTGACACCTACCTGCTCATCTACATGTGTGACACCTACCTGCTCATCTACATGTGTGACACCTACCTGCCCATCTACATGTGTGACACCTACCTGCCCATCTACATGTGTGACACCTACCTGCTCATCTACATGTGTGACACCTACCTGTCTATCTACATGTGTGACACCTACCTGCTCATCTACATGTGTGACACCTACCTGCTCATCTACATGTGTGACACCTACCTGCTCATCTACATGTGTGACACCTACCTGCTCATCTACATGTGTGACACCTACCTGACTATCTATCTACATGCGTGACACCTACCTGCTCCATCTACATGTGTGACACCTACCTGCTCATCTACATGTGTGACACCTACCTGCTCATCTACATGTGTGACACCTACCTGCTCATCTGCCCATCACATCACCTACCTGCTCATCTACATGTGTGTGACACCTACCTGCTCCATCTACATGTGTGACACCTACCTGCTCATCTACATGTGTGACACCTACCTGCTCATCTACATGTGTGACACTACCTTACATGCTGCTATCTACATGACTGACACCTACCTGCTCATCTACATGTGTGACACCTACCTGCTCATCTACATGTGTGACACCTACCTGCTCATCTACATGTGTGACACCTACCTGCTCATCTACATGACTGACACCTACCTGCCCATCTCTGACACCTATGATCTACATGTGTGACACCTACCTGCTCATCTACATGTGTGTGACACCTACCTGCCCATCTACATGTGTGACACCTACCCTTACATGTGACTGACATCTACCTGCTCATCTACATGTGTGACACCTACCTGCTCATCTACATGTGACACCTACCTGTCCCATTTACTGCCCATCTACATGTGTGACACCTACCTGCTTATCTACATGACTGACACCTACCTGCTCATCTACATGTGTGACCACCTCCCACCATATGCTCATCTACATGTGTGACACCTGCTCATCTACTAATTCACATGTGTGACCATCTCTACATGTGTGACACCTACCTGCCCATCTACATGTGTGACACCTACCTGCCCATCTACATGACTGACACCTACCTGCTGCCCATCTACATGTGTGACACCTACCTGCCCATCTACATGTGTGACACCTACCTGCTCATCTACATGTGTGACACCTACCTGCTCATCTACATGTGTGACACTCATCATCTACATGTGTGACACCTACCTGTTTATCTACATGTGTACCTGCTTATCTACATGTGTGACACCTACCTGCCCATCTACATATGTGACATCTACCTGCTACCCTACATGTGTGACACCCAACCTTGGTTCTCATCTACATGTGTGACACCTACCTGCCTACCCACATGACTGACACCTACCTGCCCATCTACATGTGTGGACACTCTACCTGCTTATCTACATGACTGACACCTACCTGCTCATCTACATGTGTGACACCTACACTGCTCATCTACATGTGTGTTCTACCTACCTGCCCATCTTACATGTGTGACTACCTATACCTGCCATCAGTTATGTGTGACACATCTACTTTTTCCATCTACATGACTGACACACCTACCTGCCTCCATTCCACAGCATGTGTGACACTCCCACCTGCTTTTATCTACATCCGTACACCTACCTGCTCATCTACATGTGCATACACTCCATGTGACTTATTCTATCTACATGACTGACACCTACCTGCTCATCTACATGTGACACCACTCATCCATTTCATATGTGCGGACATATACCTGCCTATCTATGTGACACCTACCTGCCATTCACCGACACACCCACTTGCCCATCTACATGTGTGACACCTACCTGCTTATCTACATGTGTGTGACACCTACCTGCCCATCTACATGTGTGACACTCCACATTTCTATCTACATGTGTGACACCTACCTGCTCATCTACATGTGTGACACCTTACCCGCCCATCTACATGTGTGACATCTACCTGCTTATCTACATGTGTGACACTCTACCTGTTCATCTACATGTGTGACACCTACCTGCTCATCTACATGTGTGACACCCACCTTCGTCCATGTTTACAGTGTGTGACATATACCTCCCATCTACACATGTGTGTGACACCTAACTGCCCATTCACATTGACTGACACCCACCTGTTCATCTACATGTGTGACACCCACCTGCTTCTCCATAATGTGTGACACACCTACCTGCTCATCTACATGTGTGACACCCACTGCTCATCTACATGTGTACACCCAATTCGCTCATTTACATGTGTGACACCCACTGCCCATCTACATGTGATACACACCTACCTGCCCATCTTCACATACATGTGTGACACCTACCTACTCATCTACATGTGTGACACTCCACCTGCTTATCTACATGTGTGACACCTACCTGCCCATCTGTGACCATGTGTGATACACCTACCTGCCCATCTACATGTGTGTGACACTCCACCTGCCTCATCTGTGGTGTGTGTCCACTGCTTATTCTACATGTGTGACACCTACCTGCCCATCTATATGTGTGACACCTACCTGCCCATCATCTACATGTGTGACACCTACTTTCTATCTACATGTGTGACACCCATCTGCTCATCTAAATGTGTGTGACACCTACCTGCTTATCTACATGTGTGACACACCCCACCTGCCATCTACATGTGACACCTACCTGCTTATCTAAGCATGGGACTGACACCTGCAATTGCCCATCTACATGTGTGACACCTACCTGTCCATTTACAAGTGTGACACCTACCTGCTAATCTACATGTGTGACATCTTACTGCTCATCCACATGTGTGACGTCAATATGTGTAAAAAGCAACTCGACTAAGATTTTGATACAGACGTGCTGAACACGTTAATATTGTTCTCTACAGATGTGCTTATACTCCCTCCACCTTTGCCCTCTCCTCCCTCAAATCAAATCCCCATCCACGGCTTCTCAAAACCCTGAACTGTCACGTACATGTTTGATTGGATTGCGTTTTGTTACAACATTATCCTTCACCACGATATCATCATCACTTACCAGAGGAAACAGAACAGTGTCAGTCCCCATCACGGATTGCGCAGGTGCTGGCAGCAATGACTCCACGGTCCTTCCTCGACAGCATGTTGTAGACGTGTAGGTTCTGAAAGCATGAAACAATATAATCCTTACTCACAGGGACACACTACCATACAAGTCCAGTATTTATGGCTATTCCACATTTCTTTAACCACTGGTGTCCACCATTTCCTCCACCTGCATTTGGCTATTTCCACTGTGGCTGCTTTCATGCTCTTTACATATTCCTTCTTAGCCACACTTCTTTCTTCCATGTTCCACCATGTTACTATGTGCTCTTCATGGGCTCCACACAATATTACTGTGTCTTCCATGGGCTCCCATTACCATACTTTCGTACTATATGCTCTTCCATGTGGGCTCCATCCCTGTTACCATTATAATGTCTTCCATGTGTCCCTTCCTGTGTTTCAAGTACTATATGCTCTTCCATGTCCACCTATTCCATGTCTTCCATGAATATAAATGTCTTCTTTGGTCATGCTTTCTTCCATGTCCCCATCCTACCATGTGTGCCACTGCTGTCTTTCTTCCATTGGCCATCCACCCTGTTATGTCTTCCATTAAATACCATGCTTCCATTCTATTATGCTCTTCCGTGGCTCCACCCCTGTGTCCATCTTCCATTGGGCCATTTTCCTTCTGTGCTCTTCCATTAGATACATCTACCATATTTCATATGCTCTTCCGTGGTCCCATCTGCTTGGTCCTTTCCTTCCATTGGTCCCATCCACTATTCTTCCATTGGTGTTGTGTGGTCCTGTGCTTTCTTCCGTGGGCTCTGTGTGCCTTCCTGTGCTCTTCCGTGGGCATCCTGTGTGATTCTTCCGTGGGGCCATCTGTGTCTTCTGGTCTGATTCCGTGGACTCCTGTCTTCCGTGGGGCCATCCTTGGTCTCATCTGTGTGTGTCGGGTCCATCCTGTGTGTGGATCCTGTGTGGTCCATCTGTCTGTGTGTCTGGTCCATCTGTGTGTGGTCCATCTGTCTCTTCCGTGGTCCATCTGTGATTCCGTGGTCCTCCATGTCTCCGTGGGATGTGTGTCTTCCGTGGTGTGTGTCTTCCGTGGACTGTGCATGTGGGCCATGTGTGTGATTCTTCCATTGGGTCCACATGTGGCTTTCTTCCGTGGGGCTCTTGTGGTCCATCTACCATGTGTTCTGTGTCTCTTCCGTGGTCTGTGTGGGGTCCATCATGTGTGCTATGTGCTGTCAGTCCTCTTCCATTCCATGTGTGTGGTCCCTGTGTTCTCTTCCATCAATGTCTTGGTCTCATTGTGTGTCTTCCTGGAATCCGTGGCTCTTCCTGTGGATAGTAACTCTTCCATTGAGATATTGGCTGCTTCTTCCATGGGTCCATTTTCCTTGGGCCATCCATGGGGCTCTGTTTGTGGCCACTCGTGTGGGGCTGTTGCCTTCTCACATGTGTCCATGTAGTCATGTGTGTTGGATCTGGGTCTGTGTGTGGTCCGTCTTGGGTTCTGTGGTTCTGTGTCTCGTCCATGCCTGCTGTCCACCCAGGGCGTGCACATGCCTCATTCTGTGCTCGGCAATCCTGTGCATTGTTCATCCTCTGTGCCCTCTTCGCCTTCTTTCTGGTCCATTGTTCGCCCTCTTTGCATTGTTCGTTCCCTCTTGTGCATTGTTCGTCCTCTTTGTGCATTGTTTGCCTCTTGTGCATTGTTCGCCCCCTGTCATGCCATATGCATTATTTCGTCCTCTCGTCCATTGTTCATCCCTCTTGTGCATTGTTCGTCCTCTTCTGCATTGTTTGCCCTCTTAGGCATTGTTTGCCTTCTTAGCATTTTTGGTCCCTCTTGTGCACTGTTTCCCTCTTGTGCATTGTTCGCCCTCTTGTGCATTGTTCGCCCACCCTCTGCATTGTTCGCCCCTCCTGTGCATTATTCGCCCTCTTGTGCATTGTTCGCCCTCCTGTGCATTGTTTGCCCCTCTTGAGCACTTTTCATAATGCTGTGCACTCTTCGCCGTCTTGTGCATTTTTCGCCCCTCTCGTGCAATGTTCGCCCTCCTGTGTATTGTTCGCCCTCTTGTGCATTGTTCCATGCCATCCTGTGCATTGTTCGCCCTCCTGTGCATTCATTGTTCGCCCTCCTGTGCATTGTTCGCTCTCCTATGCATTGTTCGCCCTCCTGTCCATTGTTTGCCCTACTGTGCACTTTTCGTAATCCTGTGCATTGCTCGCCCTTCTGTGTACTGTTCGCCCTGCTGTGCACATTTCTGTAAATCCTGTGCATTGTTTGCCCTCCAGTGTACTATTCGCCCTCCTGTGCACTGATTGCCCTCCCTGTCCATTGTTCGCCCTCCTGTCCATTGTTCGCCCTACTGTGCATTGTTCGCCCTCTTGTGTCTTGTTCGCCCTCCTTGTATCTTGTTCGCCCTCTTGTGCAATGTTCTCCGTCCTGTGCATTTTTCGCCCTCTCGTGCATTGTTCGCCCTCTTGTGCATTGTTCGCCCTCTTGTGCATTGTTCGCCCTCCTGTGCACTGTTCGCCCTCCCAGCCTGTGCATTGTTCGCCCTCTTTGTACATTGTTCGCCCTCCTGTGCATTGTTCGCTCTCCTATGCATCATTGTTCGCCCTCCTGTCCATTGTTTGCCCTTCTGTGCACTATTCGTAATCCTGTGCATTGTTTGCCCTCCTGTGTACTGTTCGCCCTCTTGTGCAATGTTTGCCCTCCTGTGCATTGTTCGCGTCTAACTGTGCACATTTCGTAATCCTGTGCATTGTTCGCCCTCCAGTGTACTGTTCGCCCTCTTGTGCAATGTTGGCCCTCCTGTGCATTGATTGCCCTCCTGTGCATTTTTCGCCCTCCTGTGCATTGTTCGCCCTCCTGTCCATTGTTCGCCCTACTGTGCATTGTTCGCCCTCTTGTTCGCCCTCTTGTGTAATGTTCGCCGTCCTGTGCATTGTTGCCATTTTGTACATTGTTCGCCCTCCTTGTGCCTTGTTCGCCCTCCTGTGCACTTTTGTAATCCTCTGCATTGTTCGCCCCATTGTTCGTCGCCACAGGCACATTGTTCGCCCTCTTGTGCGTTGTTTGCCCTCTTGTGCATTGTTCGCCTTCTGCCTGTTCGCCCTCCTGGGCACTTTCACCCTCCTGTGCATTGTTCGCCCTCTTGTGCATTGTTCGCCGTTGTTACTCGTTCGCCCTTTGCTTTGACTATCATTGTTCGCTCTTTGGACAACATAAGTGCAGCATTGTCTCACCCACCCTCCCTGGTGTTGAAAATATCTACTATAGAACCAGACAATAAGATACAACTCACCCTCCCTGGTGTTGAAAATATCTACTATAGAACCAGACAAGAATATACAACCCACCCTCCTGGTGTTGAAAATATCTACTATAGAACCAGACAATAAGATACAACTCACCCTCCCTGGTGTTGAAAATATCTACTATAGAACCAGACAATAATATACAACCCACCCTCCCTGGTGTTGAAAATATCTACTATAGAACCAGACAATAATATACAACTCACCCTCCCTGGTGTTGAAAATATCTACTATAGAACCAGACAATAATATACAACTCACCCTCCCTGGTGTTGACAGTATCACCTGTAGAACCAGACAATAATATACAATTCACCCTCCCTGGTGTTGAAAATATCTACTATAGAACCAGACAATAAGATACAACCCACCCTCCCTGGTGTTGAAAATATCTACTATAGAACCAGACAATAATATACAACTCACCCATACAATTCACCTGGTGTTGAAAATATCTACTATAGAACCAGACAATAATATACAACCCCTCTCCCTGGTGTTGAAAATATCTACTATAGAACCAGACAATAAGATACAACTCACCCTCCCTGGTGTTGAAAATATCTACTATAGAAGCAGACAAGAATATACAACTCACCCCTTCCTGGTGTTGAAAGTATCTACCTATAGAACCAGACAATAAGATACAACTCACCCTCCCTGGTGTTGACAGTATCACCTGTAGAACCCAGACTCCCCTGGTGTTACAACTATCTACTATAGAACCAGACAATAGTATACAACCAACAGAACCAGACAATTGATAGTATCACCTTTTCAACCCACCCTCCCTGGTGTTGAAAATATCTACTATAGAACCAGACAATAATATACAACCCAGCCTCACTGGTGTTGAAAATATCTACTACAGAACCAGACAATAATATACAACCCACCCTCCCTGGTGTTGAAAATATCTACTATAGAACCAGACAATAATATACAACCCACCCTCCCTGGTGTTGAAAATATCTACTATAGAACCAGACAATAAGATACAACCCACCCTCCCTGGTGTTGAAAATATCTACTATAGAACCAGACAATAAGATACAACTCACCCTCCCTGGTGTTGACAGTATCTCCTGTAGAACCAGACAATAATATACAACTCACCCTCCCTGGTGTTGACAGTATCACCTGTAGAACCAGACAATAATATACAACTCACCCTCCCTGGTGTTGAAAATATCTACTATAGAACCAGACAATAATATACAACACACCCTCCCTGGTGTTGAAAGTATCACCTATAGAACCAGACAATAATATACAACTCACCCTCCCTGGTGTTGAAAATATCTACTATAGAACCAGACAATAAGATACAACTCACCCTCCCTGGTATTGAAAATATCTACTATAGAACCAGACAATAAGATACAACTCACCCTCCCTGGTGTTGACAGTATCTCCTGTAGAACCAGACAATAATATACAACTCACCCTCCCCTGGTGTTGACAGTATCACCTGTAGAACCAGACAATAATATATCAGTATCACCTGTAGAACCAGACAATAATATACAACTCACCCTCCCTGGTGTTGACAGTATCACCTGTAGAACCAGACAATAATATACAACTCACCCTCCCTGGTGTTGACAGTATCACCTGTAGAACCAGACAATAATATACAACCCACCCTCCCCTGGTGTTGACAGTATCACCTGTAGAACCAGACAATAATATACAACTCACCCAGCCCTGGTGTTGACAGTATCACCTGTAGAACCAGACAATAAGATACAACTCACCCTCCCTGGTATTGAAAATATCTACTATAGAACCAGACAATAAGATACAACTCACCCTCCCTGGTGTTGACAGTATCACCTGTAGAACCAGATAATAAAATTCAACTCACACTCTCTTTCTTTTATCAGCAACACTTGTCGAACCATAAATTTACCAGCCAAGATGAAAACTCCCGAACCTAATGGCCCCGTTACTGCTCACGTTTTCCACGTGGCTGACACTTCTCCATGACAATGTCGAACACGTTCTCCACGTGCTACGGGATGCGGTCCTTGCCATCTCCTCATTAACACATAGGCGGGTGTAAGGGGTGTCCTGAAAGTTATTAAACCACCATTGAAACTCCCCTTTCTCAAGACTGTGCACCCCACCTTTCTCAAAAAGCTGTATCCGCCCCTGTAACAAGACAAGGGCCAAGAGGTATCACATGCTTATGAGACGCCTTTGATTATTTTCCTTTATCGCGGTTTTGACAACTGATTGATTCAACAATTTTGAGTTTTATACATCAATAAATGTATTTGTTGAAACTTAGAGTAAAAGATATCACTAAAATCAATGTATTTTAATTTTAACAATATATAGATTAGTGATATCAAAGAATATGCATTGATAACACACATTATTTTATGCGTTTATCGATATTTTAACGTCTTGGTAAAGATCACAGTAATATGTTACTTGGCAACAATATTTCTGTTTATCAGCTCATGCATTGAAGTTGTGCTTACATGAGAATTATTGATTACATATCTCAAGACATTTTGCGCTTAGATAAGCTAACCTTACATTTAGCATATATAACACTCTTAATGTTCCAATATAATGGGGGCGGTGGGGTAGCCTAGTGGTTAAAGAGTTCGCTCGTCACGCCGAAGACCCGGGTTCGAATCCCCAAATGGGTACATTGTGTGAAGCTCATTCTGGTGTCCCCCGCCGTGATATTGTTGGAATATTGCTAAAAGCGGTGTTAAACCAAACTCACTCACTCACTCCAATATAAGGTTACAATCCAGTCTAAAGAAGCGGCTATAAAATGGTCAATGTGATTCGAACCACGAACCTTCTGGTGGGAGGTTGGGCACCTTGTCCACATCGCCACATACTTTAACCCCGTAAGAAACTGCACAAGGTTAGGATTTCATCATGCGAATGACTCAGCTCAATGCACTTTTATTTATGCATTTTAATGCACAGTGGTGCAGGTCATAACACCAACTTGTGTATCAATCGAATCGAGTAGATCGCGAACGATTAGGGGACGGTGGGGTAGCCTTGTGGTTAAAGCGTTCGCTCGTCAAGCCTAAGACCGGGTTCGATTCCCGAAATGGGTACAATGTGTGAAGCCCATTTCTGGTGTCCCCCGCCGTGACATTGCTGGAATATTGCTAAGAGTAGAGTAAAACTATATTCATTCTCTCACGCGCGAAAGAATAGTGTAAAACATTTCATGTAGAAAAGTGAAGTAGATGATGATGATGATGATGATGATGATGGTCATCATCATTTGGAGATTTTACGTGCGCTTCCAACATTATGTGTATTTCGCACACGTGCCCGCCAGGCCATTTCGTGTTTGAGCGAAAGACATGCCAACCAGGGCCTAGATTTTCGAAGCTCTCTTAGCGCTAAGATAGTCGTAAGTGCCATACATTAACATTAACTTACGACTATCTTAGCGCTAAGAGACCTTCGAAAATCTAGGCCCAGAAGGGGTTGCTAGGGTTACATAATTAATTTTTGACGGTGTTTTCTAAACTTCATCGAATTTAAAAACAAGTACGACCTTAAAACCAACTTCATTCTTTATTATGTTTTGATACAAACGACAAAAAAATATATGAAGTCATTTGGAAATTTAGAAATGAAAAATAAGGTTGAATTACCAGTCTTCCCTCTAAATCTAAGACATTTTTGCGCAGACAACAATAGATCGTGGTATTATTATTCAACACTTATTGGGAAACACTGTAGTAGTATAGAACGCGTAGCCAGACGGTACTTTTGGTTGAGGGAGGTTGAGAGAAGGTTAAGGGAAATTCATTGGCTGATCCAAGTCACGTGGTCATAGCTGATGTGTAGGTAAATGTAGGCAGGACGTCACAGGTCAGGAGAGGTGAATGAAAGGCGGGTGTTTTAATGCAGTCATGCAGAAAACCCTTTATAAGACGTGAAAAACAAAAAGCAAAGTGTCATGAATAGAGCTATGTATAGCGTGCTGCCCTGAATAGACAGACAGGACCTGTCAGTCCAGTTTGAATTGAGCGCGCTCGACAACTCACGTGACCCCGTCGTTTCAAATAGCCCGCGCTCGACAGAGCGTGCGACCTGTTTTGATGAATACAGGGTGTGTGTTGAAAGTACATCATGCCACAATAGTGAGTGAGTGAGTGAGTGAGTTTAGTTTAGTTTTACGCCACACTCAGCAATATCCCGGCTATATGGCGGCGGTCTGTAAATAATCGAGTCTGGACCAGACAATCCAGTGATCAACAGCATGAGCATCGATCTGCGCAATTGGGAACCGATGACATGTGTCAACCAAGTCAGCGAGCTTGACCACCCGATCCCGTTAGTCGCCTCTTACGACAAGCATAGTCGCCTTTTATGGCAAACACATGGGTTGCTGAAGACCTATTCTACCCCGGGTCTTCTCGGGTCCATGCCACAATAGAGGCGGGTTGTATCAACATGATATACGCCGGATACTGTAGGAAAAATGTACGTCTACCTGGATCAAATTCATCTTGTATGGTCTACAAGTTGTACACCATGGAAGTTAGACAACCTGTTTGGAAAAGACACAGAAGAAATAGATAAGATTAGACAATCAGCCAGCTGGTAGTGTAGTTTACATTTAGCGCGCAAGAACGAGGAAGTCATGTCACCCTGCATTGACTATAACGCTGAATGCAGCCGAATTTCAAATCACCCGCGCTTGGCAGAGTGTACGACTTGAAACTATTGTTAACCATTTGTAAAGAATTATTCAGCCCTGTGGCGACTGGCATAGCTGAACCCGATGTTTAAATGATATTTCATGTTAGCTTTTCCTTTTAACGTGATGACAAATAAACCGTACGGTTTGACTTTAACCGTGTCAACTAAAATATGTATACAGTTTTAGTTCAGAGCGTGATATTTTAAAACTAGATGGTTTGAAACATAACTATATCACTTAGAAAACTGATTAGTGTAACAGCATACAGCTAGGTTTGTCGGGAAAAAAAGACAGAAGCAATCTATAAGACATGTTAGTGGCGAGCAACGTGTTTCATGTTTACAATCGTCACTATCGATTCGAAGAGAGAACATATTTTAATGTGGACAATTTAACTGGAAATATATGTTGAAGCAGGTTTATTCATAGCTATGATGGCATTACTTTTCCCTGAAGACCATGTGATCAGAATCGGGTCTTCAGACATGTTTGAACACGTCTACCACGTCACGAGTGACTCATCACGTGACTATACCCGCAGTATATGAAACAGATTTTGTGTAATTGTGAATCGTTTACAGCGCAGAAGCCTTCGCTACCACACTGAATGCTTTTCACTTTGCTCAGTGTTATTGCTTACTACCTAGAAGATCACAGCACTATCCTAGAGTCATGGCAACGAGCAGTACAAGCCCATCTCAGGGATGCACAAAGCAAGCAGTGGGTTCATCAGAACAGAGAGACGACCGAGAGAACATGTTTCATATCGGCAGTAGTCGCTACATCAAGACCACCCGTTGGAGTGGAGAGTGGAAAGTAGTGGTGGCCCGATTAATTGAAATAATCGAAGATTGGTCGCAGTGACTAAACGACCAAGCAATCGATCATGTTTTCTCATAATCGAACACAAACAATTCTGGAACACTTATTTTTATCAACAATATTTTTCACAAGGTTGGTTTTGTCTGTTGCATTTCATAAGCACTACAAGCTCGTTCCAGTCATGATTGAATTTATCTTAAAGACACCAAGAAATTTATGTTCCTAGCATACTAGTCATCCTTTAAAGATGTGAACTTTTGCCAAAAAAAACCCCAAAATAACTACGGGTTTTTCCTTATTTTTTTGCGCTTTAACAAATTTCATAAATGACGCTAATCAATTATTTTCGATGATTGATCGGTGGCAATGAACCAATCATCAATTATGAGATGTTAACCAATTCCCAACACGAGTGGAAAGTAGACCTTCGTCAGTACGAATGGAGTGCTGAAGGCTTACTGCATCCCACCAAGACAGGTATTTGTTTATCTCTCGATCAATGGGCGCAGCTGAAGGTTATTGAAAAGACTCGTGAAGTCAAATCCTCAACAAGGAAGATTGCGCTGTCTGTCTAGCGTTAGACCGTAATTTTTTCATAACCATGAACTCGCCCAACAAAGTCGTAGATAAACGGCAGTGGTGGCTACCCGATGGTGAACGGGAAATAAAACCCACGCGCAAAGGCATGGCTCTTAAGCCAGAAGAATGGCTTCAGCTCCTCAAAGTCAGGGCGCTACTGGATGACTGTATGGCATACAATCCACGGAGTGTGTGTGGGTTATAATGAACTGTGACTGTGCAGAATATATCTTATCTGCTTCATGATATCATTTTCTACATATAGCAGATATAAAAAGAAAGGACACCACGCATGCTGTTTCATTCTGGTATGAGACTTCCTCACGAGTCGCGTCCATCCCTGCATGCTAGCTGAGAAAGAAAAGTACCATCCTATATAGAATGTCGAGTGAAAGAATGACTTTCTTCACCTGGAAGTACGTGCAACGCGAACCCGATCGGATCCACGAAACCGTCGTTATACAGTCGTCTAAATGGTTTCAATATCGGGAACATATGGTGGCTGATTAGGGCCATCGCTTTCTCGTGCTATCGCTTTCTCGTCTCGTGATATCGCTTTCTCGCTTTCTCGCCTCCGAATTTTAAGTCGAGAAAGCGATGGCCCTAATCAGCCACCATATGTACGTGCGTGGCAAAGTGAAGCACGGTTTTCCCGGTATGAAGAAGTTCAAACCACTGGAAACTGTTTATTAAAATATACTAGGCACATAAAACAACTGTGCATACAAAAATTAAAATCTAAATTTATCAAACATGTATAGACACATAAGGATTTAAACTCAGATATTAGTGACATGTATCTAACATGCATGCACGTGCCACGTTCCGTGACGTCAGTGGGTTCGTCCTTGAGACGTGCAATACAGAGAAACAGAGCAAATGAATGCCAGACAATACTGTCACTTTGGAAAGCTCAACCCCTGCCCTTGTGATCGTTCAAAACATTAAACCGCTATTAAAACGAATAGCATGCCAAAGATCACGTCTGCACAACGTCATGGGGCCATTGGGATGGCCCGTGGGGGAATGTCTCAACGACACCATTTCTGCACTGGTGAGACGCTATCAGAACACAAATGACGTCATCGATCGGCCACGTTCTGGACGTCCACGTGTAACAACGCCAAGACAGGACATATGGATAAGGATGACCCATCTTCGCCACAGCTTTCAGACTGCAGTGATGACTGCCCGAACCATCCAAGGACTTCATCGTATCCACCCCAACACAGTTCGACAACGTTTACGTCATCACGGGATCAGACCACGACGTCCCGCCACACGGTCTATCCTGCCTGAACGTCATCGACAAGCTCGCCGAATGTGGTGCCGAAATCATGTCCGTAGACCCTTGTTTTGGTGGAGAAATGTTGTTTTTACAGATGAGTCCAGGTTTAACATTTCCCATAGTGATGGACGTCAACGTGCCTATAGACGCGTGGGAGAACGTTATGCACAGGCCTGTGTCTTGGAGAGGAATCGCTTTGGTGGTGGTTCTGTGATGATTTGGGGTGGAATAACAGCACGCCAAAGAACTTAACTGGTGTGGGCTACAGGGATCAGATTCTTCGACCTGTGGCATTTCCTTTTCTGCAACGTCATGGTCCTGGGTTAACATTCCAACAGGACAATGCCCGCCCTCACACTGACCAGCCTGGGACAAGGAGGGACTCACACTGACCAGCCTGGGACAAGGAGGGACTCACACTGACCAGCCTGGGACAAGGAGGAAGGAACACTGACCAGCCTGGGACAAGGAGGGACGAACACTGACCAGCCTGGGACAAGAAGGAAGGGACAAGGAGGGACGAACACTGACCAGCCTGGGACAAGGAGGAAGGAACACTGACCAGCCTGGGACAAGGAGGGACGAACACTGACCAGCCTGGGACAAGGAGGGACGAACACTGACCAGCCTGGGACAAGGAGGAAGGAACACTGACCAGCCTGGGACAAGGAGGGAGGAACACTGACCAGTCTGAGACAAGGAGGTACGAACACTGACCAGCCAATCCAACCCATTTGTTCCAAGTGTCAGTATGTCTTCACCGCCTTCACATGGCAGTGTGTGTCGGAACTGATCGCACTACCTCATATATAGTTTGGCATGAAATGCATGTGGACCCGTTTTTTTGTAAATATCTCTTCATCCAATGACACAATCGATCTCAAACTGTGCAAGTGGATGTTTTGTCAGACAACCTAATCACATTGTAAATCACCGATTTTATGCATTTGTATTAAAGAATCTGTCTATGTAACTGTCAACAAAATAAACAGCAGACCGCAGAATGCTTGCAGAGGGAGGGAGCCAATGACCTGTAACAGCGACAGTGTTGGGTCATAAAGGTCAACGTTCGTCAATGTAGGTCAGCTATGCACGTGACAGGTATGAAGAGGTGTTCATTTCTAGCAAATAGCCGGCGAATGACATCTCTGATGACCCTGATGTCAAAAGAATCTAACTTTGGATGCCTACCTTTTTGTACAAGGTTTTGTTTATTGGTTGTTGGTTTATTTTTCACAATTTTTAGCACGATGTTCTTTTTCATGCCAAGAGCAAAAGTTGTACGTTTCATGTAATCCGACACCTTATAAATCGGTTTGCTACGTTTGCTCTCTAATTAAAAAATATTTAACACATTTTTAATTAAACGTTTAGTATCATCTGAATAAGCTTTCGTGATGACAGCTAGAAGTAGTCACTGTGAATGATCCAAACGGTCTATCACTGTGCAGTGCACAGGTAACTATCATTAAACCTAAATTGGAGTTGGTTAGTTCCATGGGCACAAGCCATTAGTTCCTAGTGGGAAGCCAATAGTGCGAAGTAGGGCATAATAGTGCTAAGTAGGGCGCCAATAGTATTAAGATAGGGCACCAATAGTGCTAAGTAGGACGCCAATAGTACTAGGACTATTTTTCGGTCTACTGAATTGGTGAAACCTATTCCACTACTCACTGAAGCCTTTTCAAAATATACAAACAAAAACACAAACCATTCGGGAATTTATTTTCCTCTACATTTTGAACGAAATCTTGGTTCCCTTTCTCTCAACTGTAAATGATATTGGCGTGGTTTGAGACTTGTCCGGAGCTGGCGAGGAAGTGCATGAGGATTCCTGGCGGGAAGAGCATGGTAATGTCGCAGCAGAAGTTGCAGGCTTTGCTCGACGTTTGTTTTAATACGACGTCGTCGACAACCTTCAGCAACTGGTCGCTTGTCCGTTTGTACCTGTAGGAAGGAACACAGTATTAATCTGTCCTATCAGTATGCACAATGCATGATAACATTCTTCTGAATTTATACATTAGGTTTTTAATAATGAAACCCAATACATCTTATCATAACTTTCAAGTTTGGATATTAAATTTTAAAATATTGGTGTGTTTTTCAGTACGTATGAATGAACGCGTGTATATATTAGATAAAATACAAATGATGAGGTTACTTACCTCTCTGATTGCCGAGGATCTATGTCCGGTTCTTTCGGCGATCAGCTGCTCGTCTATGCCGGACTCGTATAGGCGTGTGGCTGTCGTAGCTCGGAGAGAATGGTTTGTGAAGAATCCCTTAAAGCCAGCCATTTCGCACAGCCTCTTCACAACGCGCCAGACAAGGTGTGCCTCCCCCACTGCTACGGAGCAGTACCAAGTGTCAGGCTTGGGGTATTTCAAAGCACGGACGTAAAATGCGTCGCACTCACTTGGTCTGTTCAAGAAAGCAGTAAAACGTTTTGTTATAAAGACAGACTCTGTGTTTCGAAATTGTCATAAAATAGAGAGAAGTGGGCTTGCAGCGCAAATTCAAAGTATGTTCTAATTCTAAAACGAAAAGTAAACGTTTATTAGATTTATTAAACAGAATCAAACCCACTGTCAACTGGCAACGAATAGACTTTTAGGGTTTGTTATGCGATTTTTGTGTGATTAGAAGACCATATCATGATGAGAAGACCATATCATGATCAGTCAGGTAGAAATAATACGTACAACCTTTCTTTGAATGAAAACTTCATACATTACATACAGTACTACGTGAACAGTAAGCATGGATCAACGCCGCTTTGAGCACTATTCCAGCTATATTACGGCGTATCAGCTAAAAGTGGAAGGAAAGCTCCAAATGTCGAATGTGTCGCACGTGTAGAACTTCCTGGCATACACAAGGGACGCAACTCTGCATAGCGAACAGTGGCATCTGGAGACTACCCTTTCTGTCGTAATCATGCAAGGATTAGAACTTTGTGGGTGCCTTTTCAGCAATAATAGTTGAGAGTTATGCCAACAAACTGATTGGTGAGGGTATTAAAATACATTGTGCGGTTTATATCACTGCAGTATAACAATAACTATTGTGAACGCCATTTTCATGGGGGTGTGGAGGTGTGGGGTGCGGAATTGTGAGATGTTGGGGCATGAGGTGTGAGGTGAGTTAATATTTAACGTCACAGCGGCAATATCTCAGGCAAATGGTGACGAGGAACAATCTGTACAAAATAAATTAATGATAAATTGTAAAAACCCTGTCAACAAAGGACAGTAAAATTACAAGAATATCACAGTTATGAACGTGAAACTAGCATGAAGAAATAAAACATTTCAATTTAGGAACACGTTACAATATAAAACATGGGCTATAGAAGGTTGACCACCATAATTAGGGTCCATGGGGACTTATGTAAGGTGTGAAGATGTTGGGTTGTGGAGGTGCGGGATGTTGAGGTGTGGGGTGTGTGGGGATATTACAGTTACACTATATCAGCACAAACCTTAATGACATGTACTTCTCATAAATCCTGACAGGACATCGTTGGGGATTTTCCTTATTTTCTGCAACTACCACACACTTAGGACTTACATTTTTGTGTTTCAGACCTCCGTTGTTTGTTTTGTCACACCCTCAGAATATCGTAAATGCTTTTGAC
Source organism: Haliotis rubra (assembly GCF_003918875.1). Lineage (NCBI taxonomy): Eukaryota > Metazoa > Mollusca > Gastropoda > Lepetellida > Haliotidae > Haliotis > Haliotis rubra. Next base: position 1,459,934 of record NW_025766037.1, on the reverse strand, counting down.
CATTCTTCATCACAATGCTGAAATTGCCTCTTTCCCCAGTTTTTTCAACGAATGATGTTCATCCCACCCCGAAGACAAAAGCATATACCATTTATGTAAAACATTGTGTCCAGAAGTTTTTGTGGTGTTTCATCGCCCAGTATCCCCTTCTGCCATAGTAAATCCCTCCTGTTCGCGAGTTATAACGTCAGCTTTTCGCTTATGAATACCGATTCCACTCTGGGCCAATGATCTCATTTTGCGTCTAACATTTTCCGTAGAGGGGCAAATTCAAAATCAGCATTGAAGTTTACATCCCTACCGTTTTCCCGGAGGAAATACTGAATTGACATGAGAGGATTTCATGAATGGTATTTCCATGGTATTCGCCTCCTTTCTGGTTTTCACTTCTGTCACAAACAATACCAATTGTTTACATAAATCCTCATCACTTAACTTCAAAGAGTCTGCCCAAAACGTAAATCTGTGCCCTTTCTTTTCCTTGTACCATGAGTCAAATATACGGACGGCCCACTGACATTTTTTTGTCAGTATTTTTATTTTAGACATATTTTGTAAATCCATACATTCCTCGTTGGTCAGGGGCTTTCCAAAACGAGGAAGAACTAGTGCAGCTGGAAAATTCTTTTCAATTTGTTGTGAAGCGCGCAAAGCTCTTCATCAGAGGAATCATTGCCTACTTTTATTTCAGATTTGTCAGAGTCATATTCAATATCAAAATCGGGCTTTGCATAGTCTGAATCTATCAGTTCTTGAAACTCAGGTATATGTCTGTTTCATCAAATGAAATCTCAGCATCTTGTGAGAATTTGGTCTGGGTAAGGAATATTTCTCCATCGGTGTCGCTCGACATACTCACTGAACGTGTAAATCTCAATGTGGTTATTTGCAACTATCATGTACGTGTATACGCCGCCTTATAAAGGTCTCCAATAGTCGCGATATGCGAAATGCACGTGCTTCTCGCGCTTTTCACACCGCTGTAGCTGCTCTATTTTTAAGACGCCAATATCCAACAACTTGGATAGCAGGTCTTGAATTTAGGTTTAAGTAGAATAGACTCCTCAAAACACGACAATAGTTATTGCACGAAGTCTAGTCCTCGGCGCTACCGCGCCTCGGACTAAACATCGTGCACAACTATTGTCATGTTTCAGAGTCTATTCTATACTGAACTGCGCGTGCATTTACTTTCATGACCCAACACTGCCGCTGTTACAGGTCATTGGCTCCCTCCCTCTGCAAGCATTCTGCGGTCTGCTGTTTATTTTGTTGACAGTTACATAGACAGATTCTTTAATACAAATGCATAAAATCGGTGATTTACAATGTGATTAGGTTGTCTGACAAAACATCCACTTGCACAGTTTGAGATCGATTGGGTCATTGGACGAAGAGATATTTACAAAAAAAACGGGTCCACATGCATTTCATGCCAAACTATATTTGTCCTGCGAGAACCAAAGCACACATTCTTTAACGGAACTACGAATCGCATTGTTTGGTGAGTGCCAGAGGTGTTGCGCCAAGTTCTATATTGATTGAAGTAGTCTAGAATATTTCGTGAAGTATACACAAAGAACTTAATGAAGCACCCCTGTATTTTAGCATAGGTTTTCAACACGTACATATTTTTAACGTCTCGTGGTGACCACGATCGAAAAACATGAGTTCTGACCCTTATGATACTTTGACTCATAAAAAAACCCGACAAAATGTTTGGAATCCATGTTGATTTTATGATGATAATTGCCCATTTAAAAAAACAACATACAAAACCATGTCTCTACAAGTATAGCCCTGGAATGTTTCATGTTGAATTTATTGGTGAAAGTGAACATTTAAAATCCCTTTTTGCGTGTCTTACATGATTCAATGTAAATACCGAGTGTAACCTCCATGTGACTGTATGACAGCCAGCACTTTCTTTCTTATACCCTCTGTCAGCCTCCTGATCCTCTGAAGGGGCAGTCTACGCCATTCCTCATGTAAAACAGCTACCAACAGCGCCAGATTCTGTACAGGAGGATCCGTCTGTCGCACACGAAGACCAACCATGTCCCAGATATGCAATCGTGAGATATTCCAAGAGGTGCTTAACTAAGTCCTGTGTATACATATTGACTGAAGTAGTGTCCACGTTCTGTATATTGATTACATTAGTGGGTTCAAGGTCTTTAGTGTTTGATGTTTGGTTGGTAGTTGTTTTACGCCGCAATCAGCAATATTCCAACTATACGGCGGCGGTCTGTAAACAATCGAGTCTGGACCAGACAATCCAGTGATCAACAGCATCAGACAATCCAGTGATCAACAGCATAATCATCGACCTACGCAATTGGGATGTCAACCAAATCAGCGAGCCTGACCACCAGATCCCGTTATCGCCTCTTACGACAAGCATGGGTTACTGAAGATCAATTCTGACCCGGATCTTCGAATTATCGGGTCTTGCTGATCTTGAATCCATAACACAGATTGCACTGCAAGTAATAGCAGCAGAAAAACCAAGATATGCAGTTGAGAACCAAAAAATAGACCGAACAAGGCGTTACAGTCACAGAATTCGACTCCTCGGTTAATAAAACGTTTTACATATTAGAATATGTATTGTAAAGAAAGACTTAGCCTTCTTGTGAAGTGTCACTCTTGTGAAGTGTCCTCTACCAACACTGTTTCCGGAGTTCGAGTCGGCGGAAATGAAACACAACCTCAGCTGCATCATTAACGCGTCCGCTTGTCGCGCTAGTTCGATTACCCAAATGTGTACAGTGTGTGAAGCCCATTTCTCGTGTCCTCCGCCCTGATTTTGCTGGAATATTCCTAAAGGCGGCGTAAAACCATACTCACTCACTTACTCACTACATTTGTATCACGGTGGTCGGAAATATAACAGCCGTATTACGGTGGTAACAAATATTGCAGCTGTATCACGGTGGTAACAAATATTGCAGCTGTATCACGGTGGTCAAATGTAAAAAATATTGCAGCTGTATCACGGTGGTCAAAAATATTGCAGCCGTATCACGGTGGTCAAAAATATTACAGCCGTATCACGGTGGTCAAAAATATTGCAGCTGTATCACGGTGGTCAAAAATATTGCAGCTGTATCACGGTGGTCTGTAATCACACAAATCACAACTGTATCACGGTGATTTGCTGTCTGAAATATTACAGCTGAATCACGGTGGTCTGTAATCACACAAATCACAGCTTTATCGCGGTGGTCTGCTGTCTGAAATATTACAGCTGAATCACGGTGGTCTGTAATCACACAAATCACAGCTTTATCGCGGTGGTCTGCTGTCTGAAATACTACAGCTGAATCAAGGTGGTCTGTAGTCAGAAATACTACAGCTGGATCACGGTGGTCTGTAGTCAGAAATACTACAGCTGGATCACGGTGGTCTGTAGTCAGAAATACTACAGCTGGATCACGGTGGTCTGTAGTCAGAAATACTACAGCTGAATCACGGAGACGTGTAGTCAGCAATATTGAATGGTGGGCGAGCTGGCTAAGGCCCCAGGCTAGTGATCCAGCGAGCATGAGGTGCCGGGATCGAGCCCACCTGTGACCGAGTGTAAAGACCTTGGAGTCAACTTTGCGTGCAGACTCTTTCCATGTTGTCACACCCCCTAGTGTACAGTACACAACCCTGTGTACTTAAAAGAACCCACGAATCCGTCGGTATATGACCAGATGGTGGCCACATGAATACGTGCAAATACCTAGTTGCGGGTACAGCAAAGTGCAGTAAACTTGGACAAAGTACTGTGACTATGTGTCCCAGTCCACCCAGCTGCGAATGGGTACCTCGTCAGGATGAGAAAGACAAAATAACTCGGCGCGCCTATTGGGTGCAAGAGTTGCATACTCCCCAGGGAGTTCAGATTGATAATACGATGTGCCGTTCAGATTGACATCCAATGATCGAGGGACAAAATACCAGCGCCTTGAGCATGCATTAGTTTCCTGGATATGTGCTATATAAATATCCTATAATAATAAAATAAAATAATATTTGTGATATGTCACACCAACCTGTAGTCAGCAATATTTAACCGATACCATGCTGGTCTGTTATCTCTATTGTACAATAGTTAATGTTGATTAGTTAATGCGTCAGGGTATCATGTAAAAGGACTATATTAAGCAGTCTTTTGGTGACGTGGACTTTTATTTCTTGTTCTAACATCATGCAGGACCCTATACATATCTTGTGTAACTAGAGTATTCACTGACTGTTAAATTGGTGTAAATAATATTAAAATGTGAACTAGCACACGCAGCAAGTATTGTTTGAAGAATCTTTTGATGAACATAATACTCTGGCTGGTTCACCTGGGACATTTGTTTGGTATTTTTGGTTTTTTAAACTTGCTTTATTTCAACAGAAATCGGCTACTCTGACTCTTGTGCCAGAACGGTTGTTCGCCAGAAGCTATATGTCAGCAGTACCAAACTACCCATTCATATTTTGGAATTATTCTTGGTTATTCTCGTGTTAAAAGAAATTAAAACAATTATTGGATTTATCATATCGACCTCTAAAGCGCCAATGAGTGTTTGCGACATTACAACTCGCTTTACGTTACACCAGACCACTTTACGGCAATAACCTTTGTCACGTGTGAAAACTGGAGGAAATGGCGCTGGATGTGTTGCAGTGGGTTGTCATTGGCTTCCTGTTGATACTTCCTATTCTGTACGAGCTGAACAGCACGTTCAAGTATTATGCCAAGTTTTTCTTCTACTATGTCATTGTCAATCTTTTGGCTTTCATGGTTATTTTCCTGAGTCTTCCACGGGCGAAGGATGTCACGAATTATGGGTAAGCTAATGAATGTTTACATCTGAGTGAAGCAGACGATGACCGAGCAGTTTCGTTTTCGACATCACACAAGTTTTCCTTATTTTACTATCAAATTTGAAACTGAGTTCTAAAGTAATGCTCCAAGCACTCGTCATATCTGCATACATTTTGGTTGTCAACAGGGATGCTATTTGCGTACCTCAGAGTGTGATAGCAGTGTACTGCTGAAGCAGGGGTCGTTGTCGACACGGATACAACAGATATGTACCCCATGTGCGTTTCTGTATACAGAAATGTACCCGGTACCCTAAACGGCGGACGAGTCCAAAGTCCTCAACCCGAAACCGTGTGTAGTTGTTCCCGCTTGCCTGATCACGAGTGGTACTATGCTTCGCGAAATATTCTACTAGTCTTTGTACCATTTGCTTAGTTAACATGATTAATAATTGAGTCCGGGCAGGAATAGATATAGGTGAAACTGGGACATATGATATCGAGGATTCTGACCGTTTCCCCTTAATCAAAAGTTTCCTTGGTAATATATCTTGGTTATATTAGCCTCACTCAAACCTACAAACTGATATTTTAACACTTCTACCCAGGTGTTGTATCGTAGAGAACACTCACACACTACAACATAACACCCCTGCATTCAGGGGTTGAACATTTCATCAAAACTCTAGTGGACACAGGTCCAGTAAACTTTCAAAATCCATGTGAGCAAATATTAATTTCACTAGTCCACATTTAACAATTTGGTTTTTTTTGCAAATAGTCTTTATCAATTGGTAGCAATTGCATTTTTATTTCATCATCAAAATACATATATCAAAACATTTCAGTAGTTTGGCACTACTGTACCACGGTTAAGTTTAATGTGGATATTTACTTGACCAACTGGAGAATTTGACTGGACCCAGGTGTCAGGCAATGGTATTTTCAACACCGTCTGCATTGGATATTGCAGGTTACACATGAACTAGTATTTATCCTAACTGATCATGCTGAGCATAAATGTACCAACACATGACATGAAACAAAATCATGCATAATGTTCAACTGCTACTGATGTTAGTTTGTGATTATGCCTCTGATCAGACAGAGAATGATCTTTGACCTACTGACCCCCCATGAGCCAGGCTGATGACACATCTCTTATACCTCAAGTTCAAGTGTTGGCGTTAAAAACCCAAACACTATTCTTGACTATATTCTGTTTGTTTTCAATGCAAGCAGGCCAATGCTTACGTTGCCATGGAAATGGGTTTGCAATGGTCAGTCCTGGTGAAAAGTAAATGTGTCATTGGCAAAATTGATGTTCGCCTTCCCTTTGAAGGACAACCAGATAAACTTGACAGAATTCCATGGACATCGCTGCTGTTTTACATACATGTATGGATTCATTATGTAACATTGTAAACATGGCCAATCATACCTATACACAGTCGAGCACCGTTGTGTCAAACTCTGATAACTTTCGATATCTCGGTTGTCTCGATGTAACATCATCCCAGCAAAATCCTTCATGATTTATCATTATTCTTGCTCTTTTAACTCGACACGGATGTCACCGATATTTTGGGATATCTCGATATATCTCATGGTCCCAACAATCAAAATTACCCTTTTTAACTTTCGAGCATTTGCAAAGAAACCTCCAATAACTACCTACCTTTCGCGGGCAAGTATCCCTCTGAACTGAGGTTGTTTACACCGTTTACAACCGCGGTGCAGCATGAATCAAAGGGATCGCGGTAGTGTAAACTAATTAGAGGTATAGTGAGCTTGAAGGTGTCCTCTTTGTTAGATAATTCTGGTTAAACTAAGAAAGAAATTTAATAATTAGGAAGTACTCCGCAGTTACTTAACTAAACACTACTGATAACAGAATATAGTTTCAAATCCGAGAGCATACTGAGAATAATTGAGAGAATGTATGATGATATGCCCTGGTTGGATGTCGAAAGGGATTCTGGATTTACTCGATATTCTTTTCTTGGTCCCATGAATATTGAGGACAAAGGTGCTCGACTGTAAATAAGCTTAGTAAGTTGACTAAGTGTTGCCCACCCATTACACAATGTCTACATGTCCTTTTTATGCTATTGGAGGGACCAAATAATGCGTCATTTGTTATATGATATGCTTGTCAATAGGTTATGTCATCTGTGAATTCCTTTTGATCTGTAGTTACTGCTTACTTTTGGAAAAAGGATCTATTGGTGTAATCACATAATCTGCACTAGAACCACTACACTTACACACACTAGTTTGTAGGGTAGTCACGATACCATTCAATCTCCACGATCTTGCATCAGATATCCACGTTTTTAAGTCACGATCTGATCACATTATCGCGTATTACATAAATTTTCTCGCTTCATAGCATTACCTTTACGACTAGCGTCTGGCTGCTAAGCTTATGGGTCCATCAAAATAATCTAGCCAATCACACAAAGCTGTTAGTTTCCAACTCCTATTTTTTGGTATATAGCTAGCTACATCTATTCATCGGAGCGGGTCTCGTATAATTTTACTATCAAGACTTTGAACAGGAAGGAGATGGACTTATAGCATAAAATTTGAATCGATGAAAGTTTTAAAATAAATGGAAGACATTGCGCGAAGCATGTATCGGCGTATCGTATCGTCAGTAAAATCTATCGATGCATCGGGATACATTTATTAATGTATCGACACCCTACTAGTTTGCATATAGTTTAGAATTTAGCTTCCCAGGGTTTGACACCAAAGGCCGCGATCCAAAGCGACATTGTAGAGTAAATAAGCTGGTTCAGTCTAGTTAAAAATCTTGTCTGGCTAGTCCTGACTGGTTGTGTAGATATTTAACGAACACTGTTTCAAATCACTGTATTTGTTTATTTTTGCTTTTGAAAATCTTGCACACATCTATTATAATGAGTGTTACCAGAGACGCGTTATTAAAGCTTATTTAAGTGTAAAAAGACTATCATAGTTTTTCTTCAATTGATATGATGTTCTTCAGATAAATCAAAAGTTAAAAGTATACAATATTCATAATGGACAAAAAAAAACAACAATTATCACATGGTTTTGTGTTTAATATAGTTTGTTCTTCTAGTATGTACTGTAAGTATAAACCTGCTGATAACAAAATAACCTTTTGTCTGCCAGCAGTTTGGTATATGATTCACATTAGGTTAGGTCTAGTACTAATATAAAACCTGCTGATAACAAAAAATAACCTTTTGTCTTCCAACAGTTTGGGTATAGTTCACATTAGGTTAGGTCTAGTAAAATTTGAATAGTTCACATTAGATTAGGTTTAGTACTAATAGTAAAAAATATTAACATCAAACTCTGCTTTCCTGGCCAATAATCATGTATCACACACTCTTTCACTGTATATTGCTAGGTACATGCTTTCCATCCAGTGCTGGGTTCACACTTCTCTTTTTCCAGAGGTAGTGTCACTTCAACAAATGTTCATTGCAATGGTTTTCAACTGCACATCAAAACCACTTCCTCATATCATATATACTGATCTTTTTTTTGAGGAAATAAAAGTCCGTGCAGGTCAACTTACAAAGCCACAGCGTTAGTTATAACCCTAGACTAACATCTAGTCTCTGAAATGAACATATTTTACAGAATAAACAGTTCCTAAATTATAATCCTAAAATATAATGATAAAGAGGCCAGAGACTTTTTTCATTTTGAAACTGGCAACCTAGACTTGCCACATAGTGTTATAAATTTGTTTCAGGGTCTGTATGACAGAATAGTTATAACCATGTTAGCTCTATACAGTTTGGAAATGTTTTATACTAATTTTTGATTATTACAGACATTTGCACTATACTGAGCTGGCCAAGACAGATTCCTGTGTAGGCCAGGTAATGAGGTATCATTATCATTCAGTAACATGTTACCATGGTTACTGCACCATGCTGAACTAATTGTCCATTATGTCACCATATGGCTGCCATTTTGACATGTGGCGTGTTTGTGGACAATCAGATGTGCCACTTAATCATGATCATGTTGGTTTCGTGACAGTTTCATATTCTAACATGTGTCTATCATTGTCTATATCAAGCTGTTTCACATTGAGCATTTTTTAGATTATCAAAGTACCTTCACAGGTCACATTTTATAGCTTAACAATCTTCATGATCATTCGTTGGTTACCATGGTGTCATGTATAGTTTGAGTTTGAGTATATATACTGAACATCATTGAAAGCACCAGTCTAAAATTGTCCATATTTTCATCAAGATGGATTTCAGCATGACAATGATCAATGAATATAACTAACATGAAGTGAGAGGGGCATGTCCAGTTGAAAAATGCTTTAGAAACAAATTCCTGTCCACAGTATGACTCTTAATTCCAAAATGCATCAACATGCAGCCATACACAGGGTTAAAATATCCCATCGCCTGGCGTCAGGGACAAGTCAGTTTTCATTTAGGGCAATCAAATAATGGTATCTTACTTGTCCGTGGGCTACTAGATAATTTCCACTTATGGTTTCAAACTGCAAATAAACTTGGATTTAATTTCATATCTGCTCAAAATGTAGCTATTAAATTTACGCTGAAATGATAATGAAGTAGAGTTATCTTTCTTTGCTATTTATCACTTTTCAATAAATAGTCCAGTAAACATTAACATCAAATGCCATGTTGAGGAACTTGATTTATTCTTTCATAATTACATCATCATGATTATTTTCATAAAATCAGGGCAGAAGTGGAAAATTAGTCAGTACAAGTTACTTTTAAAGTCACTTGCCCTATGGCTGAAGTGACTTTTAAGAAAAATGTTGAACCCCTGCGCCATGAAAAAGCGAATATCATTCTGAAATCATATTGACTGTGACGTTAAAAGCAGGTGTATGAGAACCGATTGTCATTGCTTCACTAGCGATGGTGAAAGCGAGGACAGAGATGCGAAGGTTAACACCTCACTTAAGAGAAGCGTGCACTAGGCATGATTCAGGTTGGCACCAGCAGCAGGGATATTGCTTTCGACAACTTGGACTTGGCCACTCCACCATCGTTAGGCTTCTTAGACGACATCAGTAGACAGGCAGCACCTGTGACCTTCAATGACCTTGGCAACAACGTGTTACAATGCTCCATCAGGATCGCCATATTGACCTTGTCCGTATCAGTGATTGAACACTGCTGACTGCAAGGACTGCTGCACTAGTTCAAGGTTGGCGTGGTGGGTCATCAGCGCTGACTCCATCGCGGCGCCCGTCTACACGCTACGGGGGCTCCATGTTTTCGGCGTCCTTCACGTTGGACCAGTTCTGACTGACAGACACCGAATGGCGTATACAATGGGCTAGCAGGCATTTTCAATAAAGGTTACAACAATGGCATGGTGTGTTAGTCACTGATGAAATCGCGTCTTCATCTACGTAATGCTGGATGGGCCGATTACGTGTTTGGCGTAGATGTGGTGAGCGTTATGCTGATGAGTGTGTGGTTCAGACCAGACCTTTGGGTGGTGGGAGTGTCATGGTCTGGGGTGGAATAAAATTACAATCACAGGACTGCCTTCATGTCTGTCAAGGAAAGTTAATGCCCTTTATTACCGTGAGCAGATTCTTGAGAATCACATCGTGTATCTGTCTTCAATCACCACCAAGATGTCCATACTTTTCAACAGGACTTAGCGCAACGCGGGCACACACAACAAGACTTTCCATGCAGTATTTGGCCCAGCAACACATCCAGGTTATTCATTGGCCAGCACAGTCGCCAGATGTATCCCTAAAATGGAACACTTGTGGGGACGAAGTGGTCAGCGTCTTTTCGCGTGACAACAGATGTGAAACATCCGGGAACTTGAGGCTGCACTACTGCAGAAGTGGAATGCCATCCTCAAGAACTCTATTTGGGCCGCTTATTGACTCAATGAGGAGGCGTTGAACTGCATAATGTCAATGCAAATGGCGGTCACACCCGATATTGACTTTTCGATTTGACCCTCAGTGTGTTTGATCCTTTCTGACTGTGGAACATTTAAGTGAATGAGTGTCTTTTCTGTGTTGTTGTTTTTGTCAGTCAATCCATCCACTCAATAAATATCAATTCATTACACATGCTTTTAATAATCTGAACTTTATAAATAAGTAGCGTTTTCAATGATGTTCAGTATATTTCATGTTTTAAGCCAAGAAATGATTAGTCACATGATCTTTTACTCAAACTTTCTAAGTCTAGCGGGCTGGTGGGATAGCCTAGTGGTTAAAAGCGTTTGCTCGTCATGCGAAGACACTGGTTCAATTTCCCACATGGATACATTGTGTGAAAGCCCATTTCTGGTGTCCTCCACTGTGAGTGTGATATTGCTGAAATATTGCTAAAACTGCTTAAAACTCAACTCATGCACTCACTGTTTTTAACATTTTCAATAGCGGCGGCAATGATCATGATGATGCTTACCTTGTTTTATTTTACTTTTTAAATTTTCATAACAAATAAATAAAGTCAGGATGTGCTGTTCCAAACATTTGGAGAATTCAGAAACCTCCCTGTTGATCATGATGATATGCTGATTAGAAAGTTCTTATTGATCTCCATTGAATTGCTTTCATGGGATTTCGCAGCGGTTCCAAACCATGTGCCTATGGTGGGCAGATTTGGAAATAGAATCATGATATCAGTCAATATTTAAAAATTGTTTTAGAGTGCTCATCATGTTTAATGTCATAAATCTATGGTGTTTTGGGAATTGTTTAGTTCAAATTGGGAATTTCTTGTATCATTTGTTACAGACTTGGTGCTGAATATCGAGCCCTTATCAGGTCCAGATAATCCCTTGATTTCCCTGTTGGCATGAAAGGTGGTTGATCAGACCTAGCAGGAGGGATTTGGAGTAAAAGGTCTGATGATACTAATGAAATTGCCTCTTATGGATTAAGGGTGGTGGTATGGCCTAGTGGTTAACATGGTTGAAAAAAGTGTTAAAAGCTCGTCACACCAAAGAGCCTGGGTTCGATTCCCAACATGGGTTCATTGATTGAAGCCCATTTTTGGTGTATCCTGTCATGATATTGCTGGAATATTGCTAAAAGGTAAAAGTGGAGTAAAACCCAAATTACTCAATCTTATGGATTAATACCTGAATAGATTTTATGTTTAATTATTTTCAGACACATGACATGTGTTTTTTTAGGTAGATCGTCAGCTTCGGCCATCAAGAGCATCAGGAAGTTGTTTGGAATTGAGATCCGAAATCCGTGGGAAGAAAATCTTGAGTCAAATAAACCATACATCCTGGTGTCCAACCATCAGAGCTCTCTCGACTTCTTTGGTGAGTTGTGTTACTTTCACATATCTCCTTGTAATACCCGTCTGCGACCGAAGATCCGGGTGAATTGGCCTTTAGCATGCTCATGCTCATGCTGGCGATCACTGGATTGTCTGGTCCAGACTTCGATTATATTCAGGCGGGCGCCATATGGCTGGAATATTGCTGGTAGCGGCGTAAAACTCACTCACTCACTCACTAATACCCCATACAACTACCTGTATGTCCTTGTATTACCTGTGCATAACACCCTTTATGTGCTTGTATTACCTGTTGTTACTCCTGGAGTGTCCTACGGTTTTAGTACTATTAGTATAACCCTATATATAACTCATTGTGGGATCTTGTATTATAATACATACTATTAACTGTATGTGTCCTTGTATCCCCATGCATTACTCCCTGTGTATGTCCTTGTATCCCCATGCATTATATCCCTGTCCTGTGGGAGTGGTGGGAGTAGTCTAGTGGTTAAAGCGTTAACGCATGGTTGAATCCCCACATGGCTACAATGAGTGAAGCCCATTTCTGGTGTCCCCCCATTTTGATATTGCTGGAATATTGCTAAAAGCGATTGTAAAACCAGAATGTCCAGTCCAGTCAGTCAGTAATTACTCCCTGTATGTCCTTGTATCCCTGTATGTCCTTGTACTCCCTGTATGTCCTTGTATGTCCCTCCATGCATTACTCCCTGTATGTCCTTGTATCTCCATGCATTACTCCCTGTATGTCCTTGTATCCCAAATGCATTACTCCCCTGTATGTCCTTGTGTTCCCTTGCATTACTCCCTGTGTGTCCTTGTATCCCATGCATTACTCCTGTGTGTCCTTGTATCTCCATGCATTACTCCTATATGTCCTTGTATCCCAATGCATTACTCCCTGTATGTCCTTGTGTTCCCATGCATTACTCCCCCTGTATGTCCTTGTATCCCCATGCATTACTCCCTGTATGTCCTTTTGTATCCATGCATTACCCTGTATGTCCTTGTATCTCCATGCATTACTCCCCTGTGTGTCCTTGTATCCATTACTCCCTGTATGTCCTGTATCTCCATGCATTTCCCTGTATGTCCTTGTATCTCCCATGCATTACTCCCTGTATGTCCTTATGTGTCTCCTTGCATTACTCCTCACCCTGTATGTCCTTGTATCCCCATGCATTACTCCCTGTATGTCATTGTGTCCATATGCATTACTCCCTGTATGTCCTTGTATCTCCATGCATTACTCCCTGTGTGTCCTTGTATCTCCATGCATTACTCCCTGTATGTCCTTGTATCTCCATGCATTACTCCCTGTATGTCATTGTATCTCCATGCATTACTCCCTGTATGTCCTTGTATCTCCATGCATTACTCCCTGTATGTCCTTGTATCTCCATGCATCCCCCATGTCATTTACTCCCCATGCATTACTCCCTGTATGTCCTTGTATCTCCATGCATTTACCCCTGTCCTGTCATTGTATCTCCATGCATTACTCCCTGTGTGTCCTTGTATCTCCATGCCTGTATGTCCTCCCTGCATTATGTCCTCATTGTATCCCCATGCATTACTCCCTGTATGTCCTTGTATCTCCATGCATTACTCCCTGTATGTCCTTGTATTCCCTTACATTACTCCTGTGTCCTTGTATCTCCATGCATTACTCCCCTGTGTGTCATTGTATCAGTGCCCATGCATGCATTACTCCTGTATGTCCACTTGTGTGTATCTCCATGCATTACCTTGTGTGTCCTTTTGTCTCCATGCATTTGTATGTCCTTGTATCTCCATTGCACATTCCTGTATGTCCTTGTATCCATGCATTACTCCCTGTATGTCCTTCCATGCATTACTCCTTGTGTCTCCATTGTGTGTCCTTGTGCATTACTCCCTGTGTGTCCTAGTTCCTCCATGTCATTGTGTGTGTGTCCATTGTATCTCCATGCATTACTTCCTGTGTGTGTCCTGTGTCCCCATGCATTACTCCCCTTATGTCCTTGTATCCTCCATGCATTACTCCCTGTATATGTCCTTGTATCTCCATGCATTGTGTCTCCACTGTATGTCCTTGTGTCTCCATGCATTACTCCCTGTGTGTCTTTTGTGTCCATGCATTACTCTGTATGTCCTTGTGCATTACTTCCCCTGTGTCCTCCATGCATTCCTCCTTGTATCTCCCATGCATTACTCCCTGTATGTCCTTGTATCCATGCATTTCTCCCCTGTATGTCCTTGCATTACTCCCATGCCTGTGTATCCTTGTCTCCATTGTCCTCCTGTATGTCCTTGTATCTCCATGCATTACTCTCCTGTATGTCCTTGTATCTCCATGCATTACTCCCTGTATGTCCATTGTATGCCCTCCATGCATTACTCCCCTGTCCATCTCCTGTGTTGTGTCTCCATGCATTACTCCCTCCATGTCCTTGTATCTCCATTCATTATGTCCATGTGTCTCCATGATCATATTCATTATCCCTGTATGTCCTTGTATCTCCATGCATTACTCCCTGTGTCATTGTATCCTCCATGCATGTGTGTCCATGTATGTCCTTGTATCTCCATTCATTACTCCCTGTATGTCCTTGTATCCCCATACCATTACTCCTGTATGTCCTTGTATCTCCATGCATTACTCCCTGTATGTCCTGTGTATCTCCATGCATTACTCCCTGTGTATGTCCTTGTCTCCATGCATTACTCCCTGTATGTCCTTGTATTCCATGCATTACTCCCTGTGTGTCCATTGTATCCATGCATTACTCCCTGTATGTCCCTAGTATTCCATGCATTCTCATTGTATGTCCTTGTATCTCCATGCATTCCTGTCCTTGTGTACTCCATGTGTCCTTGTATCTCCATGCATTACTCCCTGTGTGTCCATGCATTATCTCCATGCATTACTCCCTGTATGTCCTTGTGTTCTCTGCATGTGTGTATGTCCTTGTATCCATGCATTACTCCCCATGTATGTCCCCATGCATTACATTTGTGTGTCCTTGTGTCCATGCATTACTCCCCTGTGTGTCCTTGTCCATGCATTGCTATGTCCTGTGTGTCTCCATGTGTCATTTCTCCCTGTATGTCCTTGTATCCATTACTCCATGCATTACTTCCCTGTATGTATCTCCTTGTGTCTCCATGCATTACTCCCTGTGTGTCCTTGTGTCCCATGCATTGTCTCCATGTATGTCCTTGTGTCTCCATGCATTACTCCCTGTATGTCCTTGTGTCTCCATGCATTACTCCTGTATGTCCTTGTCTCCATGCATTACTCCCTGCATGTGTCCTCCATGCATCTCCTGTGTGTCCTTTTGTCCTATTATATTCCCCATGTGTGTGTGTCCTTGTGACATTCCTGTGTGTCATTGTAATGCATGTCCTTGTCTCCATGCCTTGTGTGTGTGTGTCATGCATTACTCCCTGTATGTCCTTGTATCTCCATGTCTCCCATGTCCATCTCCATGTGTGTATGTCCTTGTCCATGCATTACTCCCTGTATGTCCTTGTATCTCATGCACTCCCCTGTTGTCCTTGTATCTCCATGCATGTACTCCTTGTGTCCATGTGTGTATGTCCTGTATTACTCCCTGTGTGTGTCCTTGTGTCTCTGAATTACCCTGTCCAGTGTGTCCATGTACTCCCTGTCCTTGTGTCCTTGTGTCCTTGTCCATATCTCCATGTCATTGTGTCCATGCCTCCCTGTATGTCCTTGTATGTCCATGCATTTGTGTCCTGTCCCTGTATGTCCTTGTCATGTGTATCTCCATGCATTACTCCTGTGTGTCCTTGTATCCCCATGCATTACTCCCTGTGTATGTCCTTGTATCCCCATGCATTACTCCCCTGTATGTCCTTGTGTTCTCTTGCATTACCCTGTGTATGTGCTTGTATCTCCATGCATTACTCCCTTCATGTCCTTGTGTTATCTTGCATTACTCCCTGTATGTCCTTGTATCTCCATGCATTACTCCCTGTGTGTCCTTGTATCCCCATGCATTACTCCCTGTATGTCCTTGTATCTCCATGCATTACTCCCTGTGTGTCATTGTATCCCCATGCATTACTCCCTGTATGTCCTTGTATCCCCATGCATTACTCCCTATATGTCCTTGTATCTCCATGCATTACTCCCTGTATGTCGTTGTATTCCTGCGTATTACTTCCTGTATGTCCTTGTATTCTCATATATAACAGTTAACACCCAGTATGTCTTTGTATTACAGGGATTTTCAGGACGTGAATTCCTGCGCCCTTTACTCATAAAAATTGACAGTGGACACAATGAAATTTATTAGAGCATCCACAGGGACACAGGAAAAGTCCAAATACTTTTTGTAAAAATCCCAATCAAGTAACAATAAGTTATCACTGAGGTTGCTACTAGCTGGGTTATGGTATCATTTGCAATTTAATTACTGTAACAATTAATGAGATGATCATGATTCACAATACAATAACAGTATTAATAATAATATTTAAGTGTCTGGGACCCCCATTGTGTTGTCCACGACCCCTGAAAATTAAGAGAATGAGTCCCAGGGACACTCAAATACAGAACTCAAGGTAAATCCCTGGTATTACCTATGTATAACTCTTTGTATTCACTATGTGCACACGTCGTCATATGAGCGAAATATTCTCAAGCACGACGTAAAAACCCAATTTCACCTCACCTCACTATGTGCACAGTGTATATAACTGTCGGTTTGTCTACTTCTATTCCCCCAGTCACATGGTTACAGAATGAATTGAGGAAATATGAACTACACAATGCCTTTCAGGAAGGCAACATGAGGAAGTATGGGTTGGATAGAGGAACTATTTAGACGTACAGTAGAACATGGTTATAGCGAACACGGATATAGCGTACAAACGGATATAGCGAACAAATTAAAAGTCCAATCAACAGTCCTTTATAATATCATTAAAATTATACGTGAATAACGAACTCTCGAGTAGCGAATTAACGGCTATAGCGAACTGATTTACTACCCCCAAGACCCAATTAAGGACGTGATTAGCGAACTCACTCAGTGTCAGCTCAGCCACTTAGCGGTACGGTTTATCTGGACATTATAAATGTAAGCTTGCATTTTCATTAAAAAATAAATTTATTTTAGTTGTAGTTGTATTATTTCAATTTTATTATAAAAATAAACTTCATATTTATCAACATGATATAGGTAATGTCTGTGAATGTCTTCATCTCTACAATCCAAGATGGCGGTCAAATGTGAATAACGAACAACGGATATAGCGAACTAAATTTCTTGGTCCCTTGGAGTTCGTTATATCCGTGTTCTACTGTACATGTATATCACATCTGTATGTTGACCATGTTGCAGGTATGATGGAGATATGGCCATTACGTTGCACCAGCTTGGCCAAGAAGGAGCTGATGTACACTGGGCCATTTGGCCTGGCAGCATGGCTGTGTGGGACAGTGTTCATCGACCGTTTGAACCATGACCGGGCCGTCAGCACGATAAAGGAAACTGCCGACTTCATCAACAAGAACAATGTAAATGTGATAGCTAATGGGTCCACATTGCAGGAACTGCTGCATGAAATTACATTTGATGAATACAAGTGACACTCTCATAATATTGACTCTCATAGATTCATTTAATGTAGTCTTTGGTGATGTATACTGTCTGAGGACTTTGGACACATCGGGTCTGGTCAATTCGACTCATATAGCCTTTGGTTGGTTGGTTTGTTGTTTAACGCTGCACTCAGCAATATTCCAGCTATATGGCGGCGGTCTGTAAATAATCGAGTCTGGACCAGACAATCCAGTGATCAGCAGCACGAGCATCATTATACACAAATGGGATACAATGACATGTCAAACAAGTCAGCGAGCCTGACCACCCAATCTCGTTAGTCCATGCACCCCACCCATCCCATGCTTGTAATACTGACTGACTGAGTTTAGTTTTACGCCGCTTTTAGCAATATTTCAGCAACATCATGGCGGGGGGACACCTGAAATGGGCTTCACACATTGTACCCATGTGGGGATTCGAACCCGGGTCTTCGGCGTGGCGAGCCAACACTTTAACCACTAGGCTACCCCACCGCCCCCCAAGCCTGTAATAACATGCATGGGGTGCTGAAGACCTATCCTATTTACAGACCAGTGCATATAGTCAGAATATTGCTGAGTGTGGCATTAAAAACAAACAAGATATTTTTTTACCTCTTTGCTGACACGAGCATGATGAGATTATCAGTGAACCAACACTAACTGAAGGTGTATTTTGCTTCATACAGGTGAAAGTGTTCATTTTCCCTGAGGGCACCCGTAACCATTCAGGCTCCATTTTACCCTTCAAGAAGGGTGCCTTCTACCTGGCTGTGCAGGCCCAGGTGAGATTGTTTGTCTCCTCTGTGGGCACACAACTTCTACCAAATACTCCTACACATCTTTTAAACATGCATTGTGTTGGACATTGTGCTTTTGTTGTGTGATATGCTTATTTTTGTACGTTGGGCTTGTGTTGTTCAATATGTTGAGGTTATGCAATGTGCTTGTGTTGTATACACTTTGTATGAAGTGTATTGTTGTTGTCAACAGGGGTGGAAATTGCCCGACGTCCCAGTCCTGTGGGTTTTTTTCTGTAGGGCAAGCAAATTTGTAAATCATGCTGTACCGGTGTCCAGTTGACTTTCCAATGCTGATTATGTTGTTTATTTAAAGAATCATCAAGAAATTTGGCCGGTATAGTGGAAAAATGATCAGGGCAAGTGGTTTTATATGTGCCACTGTACTGGGGTACACTAGAAATTTTAAAGTTATTTCCACCCCTGCTTGTGTGCTACACTTTTTATCCCCCGTCACGCGTTTAGCGCGATGCGGGGGATATAGTATTAGGCTTCGTCCGTATTAGGCTCCTCCTCCGTCTCGTGCACGTACGAATTGGAATATCTTAACAACCGTTCGCTAGATCCTTTTCATAATTGGTACCTAGTTTCATCACATTATAAGAAAGGTCCAACTCAGGTTTGGTGACCTTGACCTTCATTTCAAGGTCACAAGGGGACTTTAACATTTTACCTGCATGTTAAGCTATATCAATAACCGTTCACTGGATTTTCTTCATATTCAATACCAAGCTTTATCTAGGGAAGGCGCAGGGCCCGGTCGATTTTGGTGACCTTCACTTAATTTTCAAGGTCATGGCAACACTTTGAAGATTTCAGCATGTAAACCTGCATGTTAAGCTATCTCAAGAACCGTTCACTGGATTTTCTTCATATGTAACACCAAGTTTTATCTAGGGAAGGCAAGGGGGGCATGTTTTTGTTGACATTTAACTTCATCTTAAACTTTCATTACTTTATAAGTTTGATTTGATAATTTGCAGCGGGGGATTATGTCACCTTAGTGACAATGCTTGTTGTTGTATATTATGCTTGTGGTCGATATGTTGCTGTTTTACAATGTGCTTGTGTTGTCTTCTGTTGTACACTTTGTGTTGTCTGGGCCTGTGTATTGGCAAATATGTTGTATTGCGATTCTGGTAGCCGTATTCTGATACTTATTGCAATATATTGGGAGCGTCAGCGTTTGACAGTGAGTGACTGATTGTACATGCAGAGCCTATTTTCTATGTACTAAAGCCCTAGAAATATATGTTATGGTTGTAATAACAGAAATCTCGAATTTAGATGTGATTTAAATTTTTGTATTTAAAGTATGCTGTTTTGTCACTTAATTACATTGGAAAAAAACGTGAATGAAAGTGTGTTGATTTATTAAACCATAGAGATAATGACAAAACTTTATGTCTTTGTATCACCTAATATGTTGGTTCTGAGAAAAAACATTGCAACACGTATCGTTTTAAAAGTGTATTGTGATGTACCGGTATACCGTGCAGCCCTTGTGTTGTGTTGTCTGCTCTATTTGTGGTTGTTGTAGTCTCTGATTGTATCTCCTTGCACTGCAGGTTCCAGTTGTACCAGTTGTCTTCTCCTCCTACTCGGACTTCTACAGCAAACGTGACAAGAGATTTGAAACGGGTAGGTATCAACAGTCTGCTAAATGTGACAAGAGATTTGATCCCTTTAGGTTTGATGATTGCTATAAACTCCTTCATACCCGAAAGGACTATTGGGTTACATTAAAATATTTCAATACTTTGAATGTCAATGTCGCTCGGTTTGAACTAGGCATGACATAAGGCTTTTCTGCACAAGACTTCTTGATTACCTGAGTAATTTTGTGATCCTTAAGTTGAGTTCTTGATTGCATCAGCTCACGAGTGAGGGGGCAGTGGGGTAGCCTAGTGGTTAAAGCGTTGGCTTGTCACGCCGAAGACCCAGGTTCGAATCCCCACACAGGCACAATGTGTGAAGCCCATTTCTGGTGTCCCCCGCCATGATGTTGCTGAAATGTTGCTAAAAGCGGCGTAAAACCAAACTCAGTCAGTCAGTCAGTCATGAGTGAGCTCCGTGTAAGGTCAAGGCACTAGAAGCCACACTTTGAAACCAAAACATTGTTCCATCTTAGTGAAAATAACCTATTTATGACAATGCCTGTCCAGGTTGTGTCAGACACACCAAGGCCACACAGAAGGTCACATTACGCTGTTCTTTATTCTTGTCAGGCAGATCACCGTGAAGGTCCGGGTTGATATTGGTCTTCCATGCTTGTCGTAAGGGGCGACTAACAGGATCGGGTGGTCAGGCTCGCTGACTTGATTGACACATGTTGTCATGTCCCAATTGCGCAGATCGATGCTCACGCTGTTGATCACTGGATTGTCTGGTCCAGACTCGATTATTTACAGACTGCCACCATATATCTGTAATATTGCTGAGTGCAGCGCAAAACTAAACACACTCACTCACTGTAGTTTTTAATCAGGAAAAAACACCCGTCATTGTCATTGTGTGTCACAGGTAAATTCATCATCACATGCCTCCCCCCCCGGTGAATACAGTGGGCAGGAAGGACGCGGATGTTGCGGTGCTCACCGAGGATGTCAGGCAACAGATGCTGGACGCCTTCAATCAAACATCGTTAGAGTCCCGTCAACCCAGAGTAACCACCACAGTCAAGTAGCAGCTGCAGCAGTCGATCTTCAAGTCTCAGATGGATAATTGGTTTTAGAATTCATTTTACAAAACTGAAACTTTCTTGATTGGAAGAATTAGAACAATTTGTGTGCTTTCAACTTGTCATTGAGCATGTTTGTGCTCTCTTTTATGCTTCAGCTTTTTCTCTGCTGGATATGTATATGATGGTTTTATGACTGGCTCCACTCTTGGAGCAAATCCATATTTACACATGATTGAATGGTGTTATTTGTGTCGTTGATCTGACGTGAAATTGTTTTCTTCATTAGATTATTAATATACTAGTCACACTTTGCTAAGGATCAAATCATGGATTCAACAGAAAACAATGATGTGGGGTCAAATTGGATTTAAATATCTAAGCATGGATCCTAGGTTTCAGTGTGTCATTTCATCTTGTGGATCCCATACCTGCTATTGACAGGTGTTGTGTACTTGTCAATGACTCGTTCCATGATTTGCGAAATGGTTGATTTATGCCATGAAAACCAGTTTTATGGTTACTCATGTATCAAGTGCATAAGGTTAGCTTAAAGTGACTGTTTGCCTAAAGAGGGGTTACCATGTTATTATTTATCCAGTTTTAAATGGATTCAATTTCAAATTATGAATCTACGTTTAAGTAAAGTTGTGAATTTTTGTGATCCTTAGCAAAGTGTGAGTAGTATATGTTGAATGAGAGGGTCGCAATCATCACCAGCAAACTGGATTTGTTGAAAGAGAGGCTGTTAAATATATTGAACAAAGCATGTTCTGGAATATGAATGCTTTTGTTGATATTTTCATGAAATATCATACTAAGTCTTCACTACAAACTCCCCTAAAAATCGTGATCCAGGATTTATTTGTGCAGCATATATATCATATCACCGAAATCAAACAGTGTAAGGCAGGTTTAAACCCGGCCTTTAACATAGGGTCCATTCAAGACGGCCTCTGAGGTCAACCCCAAGAAAATGTGGTCACAGTATGCTTTGACACTTGGACCATCCCTAGAAAATATGGTGCACATTGTGCTTTGACACTTGGACCATCCAAGATGGTGCACATTGTGCTTTGACACTTGGACCATCCCTAGAAAATATGGTGCACATTGTGCTTTGACACTTGGACCATCCAAGATGGTGCACATTGTGCTTTGACACTTGGACCATCCCTAGAAAAGATGGTGCACATTGTGCTTTGACACTTGGACCATCCCAAGAAAATATGGTGCACATTGTGCTTTGACACTTGGACCATCCCTAGAAAAGATGGTGCACATTGTGCTTTGACACTTGGACCATCCCTAGAAAAGATGGTGCACATTGTGCTTTGACACTTGGACCATCCCAAGAAAATATGGTGCACATT
Organism: Haliotis rubra; assembly: GCF_003918875.1. Lineage (NCBI taxonomy): Eukaryota > Metazoa > Mollusca > Gastropoda > Lepetellida > Haliotidae > Haliotis > Haliotis rubra. The sequence goes on along the minus strand of NW_025766037.1, from coordinate 1,437,378 downwards.
GTGCTTTGACACTTGGACCATCCAAGATGGTGCACATTGTGCTTTGGCACTTGGACCATCCCTAGAAAATATGGTGCACATTGTGCTTTGACACTTGGACCATCCAAGATGGTGCACATTGTGCTTTGACACTTGGACCATCCCTAGAAAAGATGGTGCACATTGTGCTTTGACACTTGGACCATCCCAAGAAAATATGGTGCACATTGTGCTTTGACACTTGGACCATCCAAGATGGTGCACATTGTGCTTTGACACTTGGACCATCCAAGATGGTGCACATTGTGCTTTGGCACTTGGACCATCCCTAGAAAAGATGGTGCACATTGTGCTTTGACACTTGGACCATCCAAGATGGTGCACATTGTGCTTTGAAACTTGGACCATCCCTAGAAAATATGGTGCACATTGTGCTTTGACACTTGGACCATCCAAGATGGTGCACATTGTGCTTTGACACTTGGACCATCCAAGATGGTGCACATTGTGCTTTGACACTTGGACCATCCCTAGAAAAGATGGTGCACATTGTGCTTTGACACTTGGACCATCCCTAGAAAATATGGTGCACATTGTGCTTTGGCACTTGGACCATCCCAAGAAAATATGGTGCACATTGTGCTTTGACACTTGGACCATCCCAAGAAAATATGGTGCACATTGTGCTTTGACACTTGGACCATCCCAAGAAAAGATGGTGCACATTGTGCTTTGACACTTGGACCATCCCAAGAAAAGATGGTGCACATTGTGCTTTGGCACTTGGACCATCCCAAGAAAATATGGTGCACATTGTGCTTTGACACTTGGACCATCCCAAGAAAATATGGTGCACATTGTGCTTTGGCACTTGGACCATCCCAAGAAAATAGTGCACAGTGTTTTTTGCCATTTGGACCATCTCTTGAAAATGTGGTGTACAATGTGCTATAACACAGGGCCCATCCCAGGAAACTGGCACACCATGTGCTTTGACACTTGGACCATCCCAAGAAAATATATTGCACAATGTGCTTTGACACTTGGCCCATCCCAAGTAAATATGGTGCACAATGTGCTTTGACTCATGGTCCACCCAAAGAATTCACTTTACCTTTACACAGTTCTAGAGAAACTGTTTGTATTTATCATATTACCTTGAAGACTGTTTTTCATGTTTTGCTGCCTCCAATGATATGTTTAATGAGCAGACAGTGTTTCTCCACAGGCTCTCATCACAACAGACACCTTTCTTGGTGCATTCCAGACACACAGTGTATGTAGCTGTAGATTGAACACATATCTTAAAGCAATATTTTCTCTGTTAATCTTTGACCCTTATAGGATGTTATCAGACATTGTTTGAGCTGAAACTCTGGACTACTCAGGGTACTGAAGTAGTGGTCTCAGGGTACATAACGACGCCACTTTATACACTCTATTATTAAGACATTCTCTTAGTGAC
>NW_025766036.1:0-73981 GCF_003918875.1 Haliotis rubra | reverse complement strand
ATTTGAATTTTATTTTAATCAATCTTTATTCATGCACTTTTCAAGTGGGGTCTATGATACTTATAGTAACAGAGGTTTTATTACAGATTTGAACCATTGTTTACAAAGCTGTTTCCTTACGAAAACAATCTTTGAGTGTTCCAATTAATTGAAATAATCAAGATTTGTCGGCGGACTAAATCCACACTGCAAATCGCGATCACATTTTCTCATAAACTAACTGAATAATGCATAGACAATCTCACCTGAATGTCTTTTGAGATGAAATATATCAACATGTGTGTAACAAAGGTTAGAAAATCTGAAGTTTATCAAAAGAATTTTGAACACCTATTGATTAATTTCATACCTCTAGATAATACAGAAAGATTCAATTTGTCATCCAAAATCTTTTTCAGTTTGTGATCAGTAATGAGCAGTATATCTCTGTACAATGTACAGCTTCATGGTTTGTCGTATCATGCTGTCAGTATGGCATATAGACAACATCATATATTTACTGATTTCCAATCAACAAAACAAATCTTTAATCCATGGCAACACAAACAGTCAAAGCTTTATAGAAAACTTACTCTGTAGTTTAGTCAATCGTGATATCAAATCAAAAGTTAATCTAAAACAAACAAAATCCCTTTCTTTAAAATTTGTTTCCCTTTGTAAAAAAAACAAAATATGATGTCAATTCATCCATACACCCATATATCCATTCATCATCTCAACCACTCATCCATCCATCCACCTATCCATAAATAATCGGGGCGGTGGGGTAGCCTAATGGTTAAAGCGTTGGCTCGTCACGCTGAAGACCCGGGTTCGAATCCCCACATGGGCACAATGTGTGAAGCCCATTTCTGGTGTCCCCCGCCGTGATGTTGCTGGAATATTGCTAAAAGCGGCGTAAAACCAAACTCAGTCAGTCAGTCAGTCAGTCCATCCATAATCAACTCTACCACTTGTTCATTCATCTATATTTATCCCAAGCATCCATCCATCAATCTATCCATCTAGTCAACCTCCATCCATCCACCCACCCACCATCCATCAATCAACCCATCCACTAAACCATCTCTCAATCCATCATTTATCCATCCATAATCTACTCTACCACTTTTCATTCATCTCGTCCACTAAGCCATCCATCTATTTATGCCCTCAAACACCCATCCATCAATCCATCCATCTAGTCAGCCATTCATCTATCCATCCCCATTCTTCCACCCACTAAACCTCCTTAATCATTCATCCTTCACAATACAACAAATCTACAGAATGTAAGTAAAACAACTGATTGAAAAAAATATTAATTTTTGTTGTGCAACTAGTGTTATGGCTTTGTAGATTTTTCTTTCAGCTTTTATCTACACGATTTTATATTTAGTTTTACATTTTTGCACAGAATGTTGTATCAAAATACCTCTGAGTTTCAGAAAGTATGAAAGTCAGATCAATCTCTTAATTTTGAACAAAATTATGATTATTCTCCAATTTATCAGACAAGGGCCCTTGGCTGAAATCTTATATAATCCCTTCTATATGCTGTAGTTATGTCAAAAAAGATCACATTGCCTTCATTTATTTTGGATTGTCTTACATTTAACCCCAAATCTACATTTTAAGAATACATCGTAACTTGACACATACAGAAACATTAGGAACTTAGCAAATAATGGTAAGTCAACAGAAGTAACACAAGAGAATGACAGCTATAAATTTGGGATATTTATGATTACCAATGAAAGTGCTGATACAGAGGGTCTAAAGACAAGATATCAGGAGATATGGGCCCCTCCCTGAGAGTGTATGTAGCAAGCCCAGGCATTGTAAACACCTGCAATAACTCAGCTTATCTTATCACTGGCTGCAACAACTGGACAACACTTTAGGCATGCTTTATCTATAGTTACTGATAGCAAAGCCATACTCTGACTTGTAATCCCTCGTAAACCCATAATACACATACCTGTGTTTTAATACTTAAAACATTTTCTTCTGATTTAAGTTTTTAACCTGGTGTGAACGTTAAACATAATGAAACGCTTTAAACATACTAACCAAACAAGAACTTAAGGATGGCACATAAAGTTGGCACTCAAAGTTGGCTCGTGAAGGACTTGTGACAGCAATAGCACTTGTAAAGATAAATGTTATCCAACAAATCCTCAAGAGACTTCAAGAAAACCTGCCTGAAGCCTGACCACCATTAATGGACAACCAATAACAGTCAGACCTAGCTTATCATGAACACTTTGGATTTTTAATAAAACGTTCGGATAGTGAAACGTTTGTACCAAGTTGAAACCACACTATACCCACCGAAGTTCCTTCCCCTTGATATCTTTCCTTACCATAGACATCGCAAGAAATCGCAAACAAAAACATCAAAGACAATCACTAGTTTGTTACACATTGTTTCACCCTACACATTGTATTTGTTTCTGATAGCGTTCAGTATTTGGGAAAATAATCGGGAAAACAAAAGATACACCCATGTTTGATGGCTTCTTAAATGTAAACCAACAAGTAATGGATATTTGGTGGAGAAGTATCACAGCCATGTTTTGCACCTTAAGTTTGCAATGTCTCTCATACAGTTATCACCCTAGCAGCATTTTGATAATGTTTATTATATTTTCAGTTCAAGTCCAGTTTTCAAGTGCATACTTTCTTCCATCTGGGAGTTCATACACATCCAGGTATTTGCCTGTGTGAATCTGTTTCCAATATCTGGGAACAATCAGTGATAACTTTGGGGGTCTGTGAATGATTATGGGGGTCCAAAGCTGACCCCTGAAGAGGTCGCTACCAACTATTTCATGGTGACTAATAGATAATGAGATTATTGATTTCAGTTGTAAATTAAAAATTTGTTTCAATTTTTCCAAATAGTTTTTGAAATAGGTTAAAACAAAGACTGAATTAGAATATTCAAATGCTATTTTCAATAATGTCACTTAAAGAGAACAGTTTAGCAAAGATTGCCAAACCATAAAACAAAATATTCATGCAATGCTCTGGTCTTATTATTCTGTAACATCTAGGAATATATAAAACAAAGTTTTTTAAAGAATTTAATTGATACAATTTTCAACAACATGATTCAAACATGGAATAATATACAATGAGAGTTTGAGTCGGACTGACAAAGTGTTGGATATTTGATTAAAATGCTGTAAGAATGTTCCAAAATGCAATTGTAATGGAATAATGATGCAGAAAAAATTATAAAATATCAGGAAAATGTTCCTGAATGTCCAAATGTCTCTATGTTTAGTGAAAACACTGATAGACTTCCCACGTATCATTGTGAATACTCTTACACTCAATAATTCATGAGATCTGTTTACCTTCCCACTCAATACGCAATTCAATAACTCACCTGTCATTCTGTCCAGGGCTCTTGATATACAATTCCACGATCTTTTCTCCCAGAATTACCACACATAGTACACACCGCAAAGAAACCACAATATTATGATCATAAATCTAAAACTCCAGGATCCACAACACTGTTACAAGATATCCAGATTTGTTCTCAAAGGTAAAATCTCCGCATGCTACGACAGGAAACAGCTGCACCAGACATACTCAATGCTCTAAAGCTGTATAAAACTTGCTCCACAAGGACTCTGCTCCTATGTAACGGCATTCTGACAACTAAGGATTCTTGTAATTAAAATGTGTATTGATCCTCTGTGTATGGGAGGCCACGGGGGTCATAAAGTGATAAACCACAATACCGCCTGTAGTGGTCTTTTCACTCGCCCAATTCTTGTTTATGTACAATACAGAAAGAACCGCTTTCTACAATGGGCATACCCATGTGTATGGCAGTGTATACGTCCTTTAGAAAAGCCTGTATACAGTTTGTGCTTGAGCTTGCGTCAAACTCTTGCTACCGCTACGGCTTTGTGTATGTGTGTGCTTGACCGAGCTTGGACAAATGTATGTCATAACATTTGAGATTACTGACATCAGCTTGACGGTATCAGGCTTAACAACTTTCAGGTACTGTGTCGTCTTTACAATAATCTTTTGATGATTATTTTTTGGGAGGTCATAATAGATTAGAATAGGCCTGGAAATGATAGATGTGACGAACTCAGCTACATGCAACAGACTTAGTTTCGCTTGTATGAATATTTAAAGACTTCCATTTTGAATTCCATTCTTTCACATCTCCATAGTCCACTCTGAGTGTGCATTTCTAAACATGTTTGATATAGTATTGAACTGTACGCCTGACGTAACATAGGATTAATTCAAATTTAAATATGAAATCCGTATTTCACATATGACACAACTACATTTGACATTTTAGAAGTTGGGAAGTATTATATTAAACAAACATCAAAGATAACACATTACTGCTTGACAACGGGACAAAAATCTGTATCGAAACGTCACACCCTCGTAATAAAAGAAGTTGTTGTCCATAAAGTCTGTTCAATAAAGAAGAAAGCATCCTACACCCCACAAAAAGTTTGTCTTAGATTATAACAGAGGTACAGATAAGCTGTGTATCTGCGTAAATTACCCAAAATTTATGCGAAAACTTAATTCCTATTAAGTACAAGTACGCTTCAATTTTTGTAAATACTCAATAAATGTGATCTTACGTGCGTACACACAAAAATGTCAAATCTTAGCTTGCATACGTGTGGATAGATAAAATAACTGAGGTATATTGAGAGGTTCTATTTCAGGACATGAACTTGACAACTTGCAGTCTTTCTTAGCGTTTCTCATATCACAGATCAAATGTAAATAACAAACACTAAAATTTAAAGTTTATTATATTTTTAAAATTAATGGAAAATGGCAAAATACCCAGTTGAGCCTGAGTGAGGTGAGTACAATTTATTTGGTTACTCAAAAGAAAATTAGGATACCCAATTGAGATGAACACAAGCGAGTACATAACTCAATGACCCAAATGTTATCTGTAGCTCTGTATATACCTCTCAGTCCCCATAAAGAAAGCATCATACACCCTAAAAAAACCTCTCTCAGAATACTGTTCAACCAAATACTCTTCCTCTCCACAGTATCCATGCCTCGAAATACTCCCAAACCTATGAAAAAACACCGTACACCTGACAAGGACACCTCTTCAGTCTAGAACCTGATATGACTAGCACACACTGAAACCGAACGTCAGCCCAGGCTATACATGTTTACTGATTGTCAGATTAAGTTGCTGCTTATGTGACAGATGTTAAAACAAACACAGATATGTGCACTACAGCTCTTCCTTGGTGTAAGGAGATTTATCAGGACTACGGTGGAAATGTGACACAAACTCCACGTGGGGTAAGATTTTCACCACAGCTCACACAAGCCTGGTGTATAATAGAAATATGACGCTACCAGGCACACACTTAGCACTAAATACATATTTATCATAGGTTTGTGCTAGGAAATAAAAGATTTATTTCCCTGATAAGAATGTTATGACTTATAATGAATTGCTGTTTTACATTGACAACTTTGACCTTTGCTCTGTATTACTAATATAATTACTGACATATTCAGAAGGAAAATCAATATCTCTGATACCAACTGATATGTATTTGAATCTTAAGGGCACAACCATTTGATATTCTGGGTCCATGGGTGTATTGTGGTGGTAGAGGGTTTTCAGCTAGAGCTGCTAAAACTTTATAATTATGGACATAATTGTCAATGGCGGGAATGATATGAAGATAATTATCAATAGCATCATATTGATATGGAGATAATTAGCAATGCTGTGACTGATATGGAAACTATTGTCAATGGTGGGAATGATATGAAGATAATTATCAATAGCATGATATTGATATGAAGATAAGTATCAATGCAGTGACTGATATGGAAACAATTGTCAATGGTGGGAATGATATGAAGATAATTATCAATAGCATGATATTGATATGGAGATAATTATCAATGCTGTGACTGATATGGAAACCATTGTCAATGGTGGGAATGATATGAAGATAATTATCAATAGCATGATATTGATATGGAGATAATTATCAATGCTGTGACTGATATGGAAACAATTGTCAATGGTCGGAATGATATGAAGATAATTATCAATAGCATGATATTGAAATGGAGATAATTACCAATGCTGTGACTGATATGGTAACAATTGTCAATGGTGGGAATGATATGAAGATAATTATCAATAGCATGATATTGATATGGAGATAATTATCAATGCTGTGACTGATATGGAAACAATTGTCAATGGTGGGAATGATATGAAGATAATTATCAATAGCATGATATTGATATGGAGATAATTATCAATGCTGTGACTGATATGGAAACCATTGTCAATGGTGGGAATGATATGAAGATAATTATCAATAGCATGATATTGATATGGAGATAATTATCAATGCTGTGACTGATATGGAAACAATTGTCAATGGTCGGAATGATATGAAGATAATTATCAATAGCATGATATTGAAATGGAGATAATTACCAATGCTGTGACTGATATGGTAACAATTGTCAATGGTGGGAATGATATGAAGTTAATTATCAATAGCATGATATCGATATGGAGATAATTATCAATGCTGTGACTGATGTGGAAACAATTGTCAATGGTGGGAATGATATGAAGATAATCATCAATATCGAAGACGTGTGTGACTGATATCGATAAAACATTTTTTGACATCACACGCTTTTAAGTGAGTTGTTTTGTTCCTGAAGTAGATAATGCTAGTGGTAACCATAGCAACCACTTATTCTTATTAGAGACAGGTCCGGCATGTACAGAGGCATGTAAGGTGACAAGCATGAAGATATGCCAACAGCGCCATCAGTTTGTGAACAATGCAATCAACAGTTGAAAATATCTTGTGTTTGTCTATAACACTATCCGCATGCTGATAGAAAAATGGAAAAATGGAAGAGTAATAAAAACAATAGAAACTGCAAGACTGAATGTGATGAAAATGTTTAGCAAATACACAAGTTACCATTTTTGTAATGTCTAGCAAATACACAAGCTGCCATTTTGTAATGTCTAGCAAAAACACAAGTGTCTAGCAAAAACACAAGCTACCATTTTTGTAATGTCTAGCAAAAAGACAAGCTACCATTTTTGTAATGTCTAGCAAAAACACAAGTTACTGTTTTTGTAATAAAAAATTGCTAGCAAAAAGAAAAGTTACCATTTGGTAAAGAAAATAGCAAGCAAAAACTCAAGTTACCATTTTAGTAATGAAAATAGCTAGCAAAAACACAAGCTACCATTTTTGTAATAGCAACTTGCTAGCAAAAATACAAGTTACCATTTTTGTAATGAAAATAGCTAGCAAAAATGCATGTTACCATTTTAGTAATGAAAATAGCTAGCAAAAACTCAAGTTACCATTTTAGTAATGAAATAGCTAGCAAAAATGCAAGTTACCATTTTAGTAATGAAAATAGCTAGCAAAAACTCAAGTTACCATTTTAGTAATGAAAATAGCTAGCAAAAACTCAAGTTACCATTTTAGTAATGAAAATAGCTAGCAAAAATGCAAGTTACCATTTTTGTACGCATGTAGATAATCAATACATTATGGAACAATTATCAGGAACATGATGGAGACCAGAGAAAAATACTGTTTTCCTGTCAGAGCATCACAACATTTTATTTGTTTTAATGTGAGATTTTAAGCAGTTCGGGAGCCAAACCTACAATTTGGCTGACCTGGTCACTTTTCATTCTTAACAATTTTCGGGGGTGAGACAAACTATAAAATTATCTGCCATCTTTAGAGAGTATACAAGATATTGGCAAGTTTTAGATGGTCATTCAGATTGTAACCATTTTAGATGGGAAGTATTTTGCATACATACCATGCAAGTGTATTCTGCCATTGTTTACTCCTCCTGGGTTGTTGCCATGGTTACCAGATCCTTGAATAGTGCTGTAACCTGACAAGAGAAATAAATTTCTAAACACAGTCAAGATGGTGGCATTTCTGATTTAAGGTCAGACACTGGGGCGTCTGCTTATGTCAGTAAATATACAGTGTACTTTCATTGCGGATCCAGGGGTTCAAAAACACACACACACACACACACACACACACACACACACACACACACACACACACACACACACACTGAAAATGACTTAAGGCCACATTGAAGATTTTTTTTGCGTTGGTGGAGCCAATGGTGAGTTCAGGGGGTTCGAACCCCCTGAAACAACCCCCACCCCACCCCCTTTTCAAAATTCCTGGATCCGCCCATGACTTTGGTGGTGAAGTTAAGAATACAATATTAGATAACTAATCATTTGACATAAAAGCAATAGTTTTGTCTATGTGACTTTTGGTAACCTAATTAGTGTCTGAAGAAAAGTACTGTTTAGTGTTCGTCATGCGAGTTTGTTTCATCAACAACGTGCTCGGAGAAAGGCAAACAAAGACTGACTTTTGGCGTTGCCTGGTGATTTTAATGCGCTTCAGTCAACTTGCCCCCATGACCCTGTTGCCGTCAACTCCAAGGGGCTGTCCCAGTCGTGTTGCGAGCGGCACGAGCGCTCACGGGAAGACAGGCAAATTAGTCAAGCGTCACATCATCAACTCTGTGTTAAGAAGTTACGGGGATGTTTTCTGTTTTAACCTTTTTTCAACAAAAATCCTACACCGAAAGTCATCTCATGACTTCAGTCGTTTTGACGTGAAGAAAATTGGTCATAATGATTATTAATGTCCCAAAATATCCTTGACCTACTGTTTAAAGAGCTCCCCGTGCGCATAATGTGTACAAAAGACAGAATGTATGTTTCAACGAAAAGAACATTTCTAAGGCCAGTTAACTGCACTTGTCAGACATCTTTTATTTTATTTTTACGCGTAACAACACGTATTTCTGACAAATAGAATCAGAAACGCCAAAAATGATCAGGTTACAGACATTGTGTGTGTTTTGCCACATTGAACCGTAAGTCAAACTATGCATTGAAGAGTATACTTCCCAAATATGCATTGATGCTAAGCAATACAAACATATGACCCACGGGAATTTCGGGTAATAACATAGGTCCCCTACCTAATATGTCTGTCGTTAATGGATCTTTTGATGGAGCTCTGTGACGTCATTGATTGTATTTCATCCTGCCCAGATTACGTGGACCGAGAATCGTGAGGCTAAGTACGTGATTGTCTCTTCCATACTCCATTGTTTGTCGACCCCGGTGATATAGCTGCAATATTGCCGGGTGCGCCGTTCAGCGATAATCCCATCATAACGGTACATTGCCACAAACAGAGGAATTAACGAATGCTGAGAAAAAATATTAACCAAGACCCTGATAATTTCCGCTGTTAATATCCATTATGGAACCGGATATATCACACGTTCGGTGAATATTCAATACACAGATGGGTAACTTCCTGGAACCATGCAATCAGTTAATTCCACAGTAATTGTGTTTTCACCTTGTTGACCCGATAGTGCGTTAGTAATACCTTCGGTAGAATGGTTTACGAACTCACCTCTGGTCATTAGTGAAATTACACGAATGTTTTTCGTGATATGATATGTTCCTTAAAAAAATTAGGCGACGTTTTATGTAGTTTCCTTTGTCGTAGTGGAAGCTTTTGAACCCGATCAGATACCGTCTGATCATCGCGAGAGAAAAAAGAGAGAGGAATGACTATTGCTGCCAGAGTTACCATAATTCTTGAAGGCAAGATAACCACATTTGCCATTGTCCTTTCGACGCAATTTCAATTAAGGCGCTGTTAACGTAACGAAACCCTGACGGAGGACAAAAATTTGTATAGGTAGACTGTGCCCTTTGAATTTCGTCGTTTTACTTCCATAAAGCATAACAATGTAACAATAGCTCACGCAGCCGGTCGGACATAGCCGTTAAAACGAACAGACACGCATAACACATTCAATCTCTGTTCCCTTTGAGAATAACAGATACGAAACCTAACAACAGCTTAAAATATTTGAAAAAGCTCATGCAGCCGGTCAGACATAGCCGTTAAAACCAACAGACACGTATAACGCTGTCAATCTCTGTTCCCTGTGAGAATAACAGATACAAAACCTAACAATGGCTTAAAATATTTGAAAAAGCTCATGCAGCCGGTCAGACATAGCCGTTAAAACCAACAGACACGTATAACGCTGTCAATCTCTGCTCCCTTTGAGAATATCAATACGAAATTTTATTCTTTACACTAAGAGCACAGAAAACCGTGCAGCTCACGGGACTAAAACTCACTGTTACCATGGCAACCGAAACAATGTAGTCCCTGTTAGTTAAAATCGATTATGTATACATCACGTTAATTCCATGTCTTATAATGCACAAACCAATCATGAATGAAAAAAAAAAGACAATTTACGAAGTAATGAGCGAAATATGCAGGTACGTATTCCAGTAATAACCAGGCTGTCGACAAACAACGTCATACTTCTACTGTAAGGGGGATAATTGTTATGTTCGTGACATGGTTGATGCATATTACCATTGGCTGTAGTTATGTGCATATTTCGTTGTCAATGTCGCACGACGTCGATAATTCATACACACACATTTGTGAGGATTCAGGCTACAGCAACCTACGCTGGTCGAAAGAGGCGAATATACGGATCGTGTTGTCAACGTCTAGGACGTGCTGGATTGCGTGTCACAGTATCCCCCGTTGGAGCGTTGCTAATGATGTCAAACACTTGATTGTCTGGTCCATTTCTGATTTCTGATTTATTACAAGAAGTCGACATATAGCTGGAAGAGTCCGGCGTTAGGCCGCAGACTAACACAAACATTATTGCAAGGCTATTTGTAAAGTTACATCACTTCTTCTTGTAGGTCTGTATCCTGTGCTTATCCTGAATGGTGACAGTGTCAGATCATATGGCCCCGTATCCTTATGGGGTTGTGCTCATGTCAGTTTTATTCCTTTAATTCCTCTTCAATCACATCTTGGATTCAACAGTCCACAATGATATCTGAATGATGTTTCATTTATCCATTCAACCGCCAAGCCAGTCCCCATTCAGAACGAGGTACATGTATACTGGACAAAATAAGTTAGGGCTATTGGTATTTTTATGATTTATATTTTATTAGTGTGTCAATGAATAAATAGATCATTATTCATAATTTCAAAATTTACATATATCCCAAACTATTCCTTTCCAGTATATTTGGAATCGTCATGCAAACATAAATGGTTCTTTGAATTAAAAAAAACGAACCTGAATTTAGTCGAAATGTGATCCGGAAAATAAAAAACCAGCACCAAAGATAAATAACAGCAGACATTCAAATGATAAAATAAACAGAAAAACAAAAACGTTCTTCTCCATTATTTATCGACACATTGTCATCATTTATGCCTGTTGGGTTTCATGCAGACCAAAGTACACTTATGTGACTAATAATATGTGTCTGAAACATGGTTGTCCTTGCAATTTGGTAACACTTTATCTACTATATAAACCACAGATTGGTGGTACTTGAATACATGTTCCTTGAACCGTTTCATTCAGTAACGATTTATGTCTGATTCCTTTTTAGTGAGCTCTCTCTTCAAGGCTGGTTCAGGTGTGGTAATGAGGAGAAACGAAGGCTAATTGCCTCCGTCGTTCTTTCAAAGGCAGTATTTTATTTGGCATGTCATCCCTTAGCGACCATTATGAATCATTATGTACTATCCGAGGCAGGCGCTAACTTACATACAGATCGATACCATTCGGAACACCTAATCTCATATATGAAGGTTGGTAGCGGAATAGGTCGAGTGGCTCGGAATGTCGTGGATACATTGACAGATGCTTTCTCTGCAGGTGGAAGGTATCAACAATATGTCTATCAGGATACCTTACTCATCAGTGACAACAAATGTTTACCGATGCAGTTCAATATTTTGGTGTCTACATTGCTTCTTTTGACACCCATTTATAAGGGCTAGAATTGGTCTTCACCAACCCACTCGTAAAACTGGTTAATATTGGGTGGTCAGTCTCGCTGATTTAGTTGATGTCATCGTATCCCAATTGGGTGGTCAGTCTCGCTGATTTGGTTGATGTCATCGTATCCCAGTTGGGTGGTCAGTCTCGCTGATTTGGTTGATGTCATCGTATCCCATTTGTGCAGATCGATGCTCAGGATGTCAATACTGGACAGTCTGGACTTCTACAGGACTTTGTCATAGAGGCCGAATGTTGCCGAGTGCGGCGTTCAATAACCAAACACCGTTTTAGGTACAAACGAGCCTTCTCTTCTGACGATAAAATTCCAGTAACAACCTACGGCCCTTCTTCAAAAGGCCTAAAGCTTTCGGTAAGATTCATGGTAGACTCGTGGAGGATATATCCATATTTGACGCATCAATGACAAAACATATGTCTGATGCAATTCCCAGTTCTGACATGAACTAGATGTCCATTGTTTGTGGATACATTTACTTGCCTTTGCATGGATTTGTGACGGATGCCATTGGTGTCACAGGCTACGCCCATCTGGTAGAGTATCTGATGGATAGTGATTCATCAACACATCCTCATAATATAGTCGGGATCGTACAATGGACTCAGGTTTTATTGGAGATTTCTTACGGAACCTTTATGTGTTTTTAGGGAAACTTATGGTTTTGTAAGCAGAGTTACACACTACAGCTAAATGTTACCACCAAGAGCTGATTCTAAGCGCTTTTTCGCCCTGGAATAGACTAACATACATTCGACTTACAGATGTAATCGTGTTATATTAGCATGATGGAATTATAGAGAGGGTTGTATTTCCACCACTGATTGAGTTTAGTCATGTTTAGGTTTACATCAAACCGGCATTCTGAAAGTCCACGTGTAGCTGTAGAGTAACAAGTGACGTTTGTACTACTGAAAGGAGACCTGGGACATCGGCAATCAAAGATTCATACAATTCAGGCAGATTCACTGGACCTGCAAACCAATATGATGTGTGTGATCTCGATCTTGATAAGGGGTGGCGAAGATACACGTTTTCACCTTTAAAAGTATATGGCATCGTATCTAACTAATCCAGCGGTATCAGTATGCAGTCCTTGTTTTATTCCCAGTCTTGTAATGTCTTTTGTTATGACGCTGTTAGGGATCCAACCATCCACGTTCCACGCCATTTTGGGTTTACAGGTGCCCCCTTGGATATCTTAGGTCTACCTTGAAATACATGTAATTCATAGTGCTTTGTAGATGGAGTGTTTGCCAGTATAAGGAAGGTCGGTGATTGGATATACGACTGCGTCAAAGGAAAGGAGTCAAGAAATGGTACTTGTTGTTACCCTGACTGGCGCTCGGCTTCAAGGGAATAGAACGAGGACTATTCATGCTAAATGCGACATGCTCACACCATGGCTAGGTTCTACAAAACCGGCCTATGCTTAGTCTAACACACGCACACGCACATACACACGCACGGTCATACGCACACACTAGATCTGTTATCTACTATGAAGTAATAAATACATATCTATAAGCCTCCCCACAATCACAGCGTCCTGGCACAGCTAAGGGAAGCAACTCTACAGCACCTTAAACGACAGACTACTTGCGCCGTTTTTTATAAATTGATAAATCAGAATGATTTTGTCTGAAGATGTTGTACGTTGACGGCCTCTGATTTGAGAAGCCATTTCCTTGCATCATTTCGCCCTCACCACACCCTGCTCAAATATAACCTTGTTTGCCGGGGATAATAGGTTATTGATCACAGTAGCCATAGCAATTAATGGATCCATGTATACTGACACATCAAGAAACAGCAGAGCAGAAAGGTCATTTCCCTTGAGGACAATTGTTGGAAGAAATGGTTCAAACTAAATGATAACGATAATTAATTTCATGAATGAAACAATATCATGTACCATTGATGAGAAGAAGTGTCAGCTAAACAGACTTGCTTGAATTACTTGCCTGCCACATTCCTTACTTGCAAAGGGCAAAGTTCCTGTACAAATGAACATTTAAAATATCCTGGGAATTGTTCTCGTTTATGTTTTACAAGACCACATCAGCAAAGTAACCTTTGAAGCGTTCAGAATGTCGTCACCATGAAGCTAATACTATTTGTTTTGTTTCTTTTTCAGCGCCGCACTCCACAATATCCTAGCTAGATGACGACGATGTTTCACCCTTACCACACTATAACCTCCCAGATACTACGTCAGAGACATACAAATATAAAACAAAGAAACAAAACAAATTATTATATCAAAATCTACAATTTTGGGTTACGACACACCGAGAGCTTTACTGACGTGTCTTGTGACAACAGGGTGAGTGGGTTAGTGAGTTAAACATGCAAGTCTGTATTCCGATGGCGACAACAGGTTATTACCGAGAGCTTTACTGACGTGTCTTGTGACAACAGGGTGAGTGGGTTATTGAGTTAAACATGTAAGTCTGTATTCCGATGGTGACAACAGGTTATTACCGAGAGCTTTACTGACGTGTCTTGTGACAACAGGGTGAGTGGGTTATTGAATTAAACATGCAAGTCTGTATTCCGATGGTGACAACAGGTTATTACCGAGAGCTTTACTGACGTGTCTTGTGACAACAGGGTGAGTGAGTGGAGTGAGTTAAACATGCAAGTCTGTATTCCGATGACGACAACAGGTTATTTCCGTATTTCACAGATAACACTGATATTTACCTTTGTTTTCAGAAGAGTACAACAACTTTGGTAAACGTTTAGTTCAAAAGTAAGCGATTGTTTAATTCTCCAGCGGCAGACACCCATAATATTTCTTAAGAGTTATGAGAAATCGAATGACAGACTTATAACACTGGTAATTGTAAATTGTCCGGTAATATCTTAATTTTCTATTTTTATCTAATCAAATTACCTTTAATATTCAGTGTAAGTTGTGCCCTCGAACGACGATGTTCACCCAATAAATCTTGTGCGTCTTTAAATAATAAGTCTAAATTATAAAAGTCAATAATAGGTTCGTAGTTTCTGAAAATGATTTATGATTTTGTGGCAGATGTTTGAATGCAACCATTTTATATTTTAATTTGTTTTGGTTTTTTTGCAAAACATTAAAGGCTCCGAAAGTAAAGTGTGTATAATGCTGTGTCATAGCTTGCTAATTTTACACGCGAGCTCGTCGCTATATGGCTGAAATAATGCTGATGCGACGTAAGATTTAACTCACTCACTCTGAAAATGAAGAAAATTCGCTAGATCTTGTTACAAATATACATTAAAAGGCATTTAAAAAGAAACATATTATTACAAGGCAATAATATCATGCACTGAGTGCCTGTTTAGCACAGTACCTGTAATGACCATTTCTGGCACCGGAAGTGGCTGTGGTGAGCTGGGTGAGCGCTGATTCGCCCGAGGGGTGAGCGCCCTCTTGCCCTTAATGGGTAACGGGGGAAGACGTCGGTTGTTCATTTGGCAGAGAATGATCAAGAAGTACCGACAGTTACGTCATTGATGTTACCATGGTGACTGGATGGTTGGGCATCTGAAAGGTATGATGAATAAGATACATGTCGCATCCGAAATAACATTCAGAATGGATGTTCATACGTAACCGGAAACAGACCAGAAATAGTTTGCTTGATTTCTGTGAAAGTGATAATGATCTTTAATCCTTGTTATATTTACTTGTACGTACATGACTGATTCATGTCACCCAAATAGCATTAGGCAGAAGTGAAAATGATTTTTAGATATATTGCCATCAACGGACACTTCAATACCCGTTGTAGGCTATTCGATGTCACGTGTTTCAAGGTTTTCAAGCACGCAGCACATACAAAGACTTCAAGAACGGCAACCTTGAATTAGGTGAATTTGTGTCGGTTGTTTTTCTTATCAAAGTTAAATAATGGCTTCACGACTGATTAGAAAAACAGAATGAAACACATTTGTATCAGATGTTCTGGAGAGCTCGTTCAGATCAATAAGAAGTAGAGCAATGAACCTCAAACCGCCCACAACCACTCTCTTTTCCATGGTCCATATGGAGAATACCGGTTTAACCAACCCCCGAACGTCCACCCGGCACCGAAACCACCCACCGTACCAATTTGCCATAATCTCCAATCAGCCCAGTTATTCTGTTCTGCCTGAATGTGTGTATATATTTCTGAATCAGTGAGTATTGTTTTATGCCGCTTTTAGGAACTATTCCAGCAATATCACGCGGGGACACCAGAATTGGGCTTCTCACATTGTACCCATGCGGGGAATCGAACCCGGATTTTTGGAGTGACGAGTGAACGTTTCACCACGAGGCTACCCCACCGCCTCTATATGTTTCTGAGCTATCAAGGGGTTATATTTTACATATATAACACTGTACAATACATTCAGAAATAGAGAATCTCACCCAAGTGTCTTCTGATATCAATTATATCAACACGAGTTGATAAAGTTACAAATATCCGAGGCTTGCCGAGGATATTTTAACTTTTATCAACGAGTGTTGATATATTTGATATCAGAAGACACGAGGGTGAGATTCTATTTATCATCCAAAATCACTTTTCATTAATTTTCAATGAAATATGTACATCTCTCAACACGGTACTGCCATTACACTTGCAGTGCAGTGATGTTATAGCATTGTGACGTCATCAAGTACATGACGTCATAGCATTGTCAGGGCATTGTACAAAATCTACTGTCAAAACGATATCTCCTAGGAGATATTGTTTGATCTCACACAAGCGATATCTCCTGTGGAACACAGTTTTGGATGATAAAGGATGTTATCAATCATTGGAAGAATATCACATATTTTGACGAACATGCAGTGAGCCCAGTTAATCCTCTGGTACAGTTTCTACGACTGTGATCATATTAACACTTTACGTGATTAACGATTCGTACGTGTTGTTACAGACTTTCCGTGTACACGTAAGTTGCAGCATATATGGGTGGCAGGGTTAACGATATGTCATTGTAAGCAGATTGGGATTCAACTAAACCCTTCTGAATGCAGGGTTAACGATATGTCATTGTAAGTGTACGGTGCAGACACACAATGCCTCTTGGTTTAACCGCAGGACACCGACGTTGACTATTCTGATAAAACCCGCAAACGTGTATGGTGCAGACAAACCTAATCGGCACGAACCGGGATTCGAACCGTCAGGTTTTTGGCAAGATCAAGGACACACCTTTTCAGGGGCAATAGTGGCATCTTTGACTTTCTAAAGTTAAATGCGATTATTCTCCCCGGTACACCATGTCTCTTCAAGTCAGAATATGACATCTATGATAAGAAGATGGAAATATTGTTCACTTTGTCAGTTGGTCAGACATATGGGGTCCCTTGGAGATAACACTTTGAGCCAGTGAATGACATGAACTTTCTGTGTGAAAGGAACACACCAATATATTTGTTTTTCTGTTCACGTTATTTGTTCCGTGGGTAAGGTCACGAGAGAGAATGTCTGTTGGGTAGTCTGAAGGTCAGAATGTTCGCTCGTCACAAAGGTTTGAGTTCGACCATGTGTGGTCTCCAACATAATTGCAGGAACATTGCAATAAATGGCCGAATGAATTCTGGAAACTTATGTACAAACTGTTCATCATAGCAGTTTATCAGTATGGTGTGATATTTATGTTTAGGTGCTTAAAGGTTGAGCTAGTCTGCCTCCCAGACCGTAGAGAATACATTACATAGGAGTCAAAGTCTAGAATGATTTCAAATTCAAATTGGCCATTCTGGATTGCCTCAGCCCTGAAATTGTGAATTGTTCTCAGCTCAGTTTGGACTTTTTCATTTTGATTTAAATTAGATAACTCAATATCTGTTCTGGTACCAAATGTCAGTCTAAGGTTAAGGTAAAAATATCAGAAATTCAATCTCACAAGGGACGCAACTCTTACAGCGAGATGGGCGAACCTTCGACCGTGAGGTCGCCTATTCACAAACGATGAGTAAAACCTAGACTTGCATAAGTCTCTAAGGTAATAAGTAATAGTTTAAACGAAAATTTCTAAAAAAATATAAATCACAGTCTGGCGTCCTACTATCCGCTTATCTAGACCTTCCTTTTAAAGGATAGAATTACTATTCATCCATGGGCTTATCATTCAGGACAGCCTTGGAGCAAGGCTAAGTAAATCCATGTTATAAGCATATTTTGTCTGTGCTATTAAATCATCGTTACTTCGGGAACGACATGAATTTGCAAATTAATAAAGTATAAAGTATACATATCGGAGTAAAATCATTAAAATCGATCTTACAAGATTGAAAAATATACCTAAGAATGCTTTCAACTATACTTGTATCCATCTCTGTATGCTTGTATATTTAATATTTAACCATTCGTATATTCAATATACACTCTAGTGTACATATATACTCAAAAAGGCATTTTGTAAGTAACATTATTCTTGCCTTATATTAATATAATGCATGTACCAAACAATTATATTGTGCTTCCGTGCTGAAGACATATTTACAAACAATACAACTCACCTTTCACAGTGTGACTCCATTTTGAAAAGGAAGTATTTTCATAAAAAACAATCAGCCGACATGTTTTTGTGTGAACGTGTGTGAGATTCATGAGCCCCTGTCATCAGACAGGTGTGTGACAGAGTGACAGGTGAGGTGCACGGAGAATGATACATCACTCATTTCATGGCTGTGTAATTGACGCTGAACGGATCAGCTATCATCTGAAAACATAATTAATTTGTGTGGGGAGTCACGTTTGACTTGAAGAATGTTTACAGTGAGATTACTGACAGAAACACCGAAACGTCATCAATCACTTCTCCTGTTTTATGACGTTAAGACTGTTCTGCTGTTAGAGCACGGCACTGTTCGACGGCGGCAATTCAGGACTGTACACATGGCGGGCAAAACAGCATAAACGTTAGCATGCTGGTGTCAGATATACACTGATGTACCTTCTTGTATGTTTCATTTCAATCCACCATGAAACAAATAATGGTGTTTACATATTAATGACCGATTATTTAAAATTATATGCGTGTGCGTGTTCTGTAGTCCGAGAGTTATCAAATCAAAACCATCACTCGTTCAGGTGAAGGGTTTTTAAAGAAATATAACATATTTCCAAAAATGCTGAAAAATTAACTGTTCTCACGTGTCACAGGAACACACGGTTCTCTGGACGTATTAGATGTTCTGCAAAATGTCTTAAGCGTCCCTCAAAAGTAGTTTGACCTTTCTCAGACAATAATGGCATATTGTCTAGCTTTGACTCAAATAATGTTTTTGAACACCCCAGACGCCGCACATCCCCATCTGACCCCCGCACACACAGAGGTTATCAAAAGTCCCTTTGGCATAAAGATTATAGAGATCCTCTTATAAATCCCCACGTGCCAAGGTGATAAACAAAGGTAAAAACAGTACCTCCTGTCAAGGTATTGCAGTGATAACTGAAACATTATATAGGTTACCGTTAGTTATATCTCCCTGTGTATATGTCTACACAATCAACTGTTTTCACGACTGATCAGAGTGCACTCATTGAAGTACATTGATGTGTACTAAGGCAAACAAGAAAATCGTTTTTCATTCCTTTCCAAATGACTGTAATCTCTAATTAGAAATGTAATCAACATTCATGTATTTCATCATTAGTTTGAAGAAATCAACTTCAAGGCGGAATTAGATATCAGTTCAAATTAGATAATAAAATAACTAAAACCCTTTGAAGGTTTATGGGGTCAATCTTCAGTTCAATTAAACGCCAGTGTACTTTAATCTTTTAAAGCTAAAGAAAGAGCTTAGACCCGTAGCCTTTCAAAAACGCAATGAGATAATTAGGAAATTTCGTTGTCATATCTGAGATCTGTCTCCATCAACTACCAGTCATGTTGTTTGAAGCTTACCCAAAAGTAATTTACAAAAGATTTGATCGTACCTACTTAGGCATTTACGATTAATTATACATATTTTCCTCCAATGCAGGTATTACTGAAGAACGCTGTTTGGTTCCTGTTTAACTTCTTGATCACCGACTTAACATTTAAACAAACTACCAGACACAAAACAGTTAACTTACAAAAGATTGCATGAAGATATATACTCACACGACTGTATACGTAGAAAATACAGTATGATCCGATTTCACATGCTGTGATGTATTTTAGTACACCTTAGGTCACGAACTGTCCATTATATATACATCTCTACGCCAAGACGTGTTGGACATCCCTGGTCGTGTTTGTACATTTACACAATACATCCACGGTAACTGTTGAACGACACTGTCTCGCATTCATATAATGCAGTTCCAACGTGTCTGGGAAATTGATAAAAATCTGGACATAGTTGCCACAACGGTGATAAAACTCGTATCGTAACATCACAGAGACAGTTAATTGATGTCGTAAACCGTCGTAAATCCTGACAGGCGTTCTCGAAAGAATGTCGTAAAAATCTTCAGAACTAATGACGTCAGTGCTTTCATTAACGACAAGGTGGATTTGTTCTGTCTAACGAGTTTGTGATCGGAAAATCGATGTCTGGTGTGGGACCCGCACTCTCTTACCATTATAAGTAAGGTAATTTGAAGATATGCTAACGATTTGCGACTTCTTTTACAGGAAGACCAGGTGAAACGTAAGCACATGCATGACGTTAAACATTTAAGTCCTGTAAAATGTTTTAATGTTAAAAATTCAGAACAACTTAATGGATCTTTGGAATTTACGATATCAGCTCAGCAAAGTCAGTAACGATTCCTGTAATTAAGATGAATGTTCTTGAAAATACTTATATTTAAGACACCACGTGACTTCGGTACGGGAAGATTAGACGTGACTTATCTGAATGAAAATAATACATTAGTCTGACGGGAACAGACAGTGGCAGTTAGTGTTCAATAACTAATTTACCAAATCGATATCACTACTGTCTTCCAGACGTAGCCTAAAATGCACGTATAGGCGACGTATTTTTTTTAAATATTTTTTTTTAAAATGTAAAAATAGCTTGTCCTCAGGTTTCACAATAGAACAAGATCAATGGGAAGTATTTATAAATATTTTAAGAAAAACGTGAAAAATAGATCAAATATTTATCACAATAAAAACAAATAATTAAAATTAATATGTAGAAATAGTTGGTTTCCAATCTCAGAAAAAAATATTGATCATATTCTGAGACAAACATCCCAACCATCCGGGTTAGAATATTGGACATTGTGACGTCACGGGCAGAGTTAACTGTTCAGTTTTACCTGATGATGGGGCCAGAACAAGCCCTGAAACGTTGTACTCAAGAATAAAAAAGAAGATGTAACCCAGAAAAATCTCTATGTTCATAGAATATTGATCTTCAGTAACCCATGCTTGTCGTAAGAGGCGACTAACGGGATCGGGTGGTCAGGCTCGCTGACTTGGTTGAAACATGTCATCGGTTCCGAATTGCGCAGATCGATGCTCATGCTGCCTGATCACTGGGTTGTCTGGTCCAGACTAGATTATTTACAGACCACCGCCATATAGCTGGAATGTCGCTGAGCGCGGCGGTACACAACAAAACAACCAACAAAATCTTTTTGGGGCAGGTCTGTATCCTGTGAATGGTGATCAGATGGCGACAGTGTCTGATCATATGAGTGCGGCGTAAACCTAAACTCACTCACTCACTCACTCATTCATCAACTCTCCAAGACTGTCCTTTCTGTCAAAGTGTCCACAATGAACTAACATAAGTTACTTATAATTTCCAATAATGAATTCATATAATTTTCATGTTTTGTCTTTCACGCCCAATGGAATCGAATGTTTATCGAGACCGTCAATCTCTGACACTGACATCACAACCGTTACATACGTCCATACTTTTAGTGCTGGTGTTCAGTAAACAAAGACGCTGTTGTATGTCTACTGACAGTGTATACGAGAATATATACCGCCAAACCCGCACTTAAAGAATCCCTTCTGCAGCGTGATTATTTACAATATTTTGGATTGCGATGGTGATGTTTATTCTTTCAACTTTTCAAATTTATATGTGGGGCCATTATCCTCCCGAGAAATCGACCGTGGCTAGAACGTCATTGAGCATTGAGCTGTTGTGTGAGGTCTTCCAATAAGCCTTTTATGATTGTTTTTATTATTACTGCCATTAAGCGTGACCTGGTGATGCGTGTTTTGCAGAAATAACGATGATGATGTGTTATTTCGATCTAACGAAATGATTCAGTGCACCGTTTCTATAATGTAGTACCGTTTAAATTAAAAGGAATCATACAATTTGACAAAAAGGAATTCTGTGAGCTAATGCTGTTTAAATAACTTTGAATGTATGACTGCTGGCTCCCATTGCTTAGCTGACTTGTTAATGTGTTGCCTCACCACGCCGAGGAGTCAGGTTTGAATCTTTTCAGGTACGATGAGCGAAATCTGAACTTGTTCCTCTCAGCCGTGTCCTTTTTTCTTATTTATTTGTTTAACGCCGCCCTCAGCAATATTCCAGCTATATGACTGCGGTGTGTAAATATTCGAGTCTGGGCCATACAATCCAGTGATAAACATGAGCATCGATCTACTCAATTGGAATAGATGACATGTGTCAACCAAGTCCGCGAGCCTGACCACCCGACCCTGTTAGTTGCCTCTTTCCATAAACATGAGTTGCTTAAAACCAATTCTAACCCGGATCTTCACTGGGTCTATTTAAGTTTAATGACAGCAGCCTGTAAAAACTCAAATAGACGATCCAGTGATTGACATCATGAGCATCGTTCTCGGCATACATCATCCGATATCGTTAATAGCCACTAGCAAAACGCGTTACCTGGAATCTCCCTGGGATGGGTAGCACTTAGAAGTCGATATGTATATAATGACAAGAGGGCATGGCTGATTACCGTATTTAGTACAGTTGTATTATCTTTTCTGTGTAGATTCATAACATGACGTGCATATAACCCCTAGACACCATACTCTTTCTTTTGCGTTTGCAATCAACAGTTCCCTTTGACAAGCAAGAACCACGGAAGCATACAAGAACATAATTATATTTCAAATATTTTTTTCATCCTTGCACGAATATTAATCATAAAAATATTTTCAAATTGATCAATATTATTGAATTGTGTCATATTGCGCAAGTTTGAAGCCAGATAACGGATCTGGGTCCCTATCCACAAAACGTCCGTAGCCGTACGACATTCGTAAGCCTATGGTAAACTATAGATTTACGACAGGTCGTAACGTTACGAACGCTTTGTGGATCGGAACCCTGGAATTATGAGCTGGGTTCACTAGTCATGTCCTTCAAAGAGTAACCATACACTTAACAAAAAGCCAATTCATGTCTCGTGTGATTTATATAGTCCATTATCATTAATGGAAAAACATATTTTTTAAATAATTATCTAGATTATGGGACTTCCTTTATTAAATATGAAAAATGCTAATATCTGGTGTTTACTTTCAAGTCATCGGGTACAAAACAATACAGGTACCTTTTTATAAATCAGTCAATCCGGGACTCTTTGACAGGGAGACAAATGGCGCGAAATGTGATCATTCCCCTGTCACCATCGGTTGTAACAAACAATGACCGTGATAAACAATCCCGTCCGTCCAAAACAATCAAGATTATCGGAAACACCGGTAACAAAGGATGATGAAATGCTAGTGCATACACAAAAGAGAACAACGTAATATTTATAATGGAGCAAATTCAATGCATTCTTTCATCGAGATGTACCGAAAACGTCCGTCGCAGTTACATGCAATTGCAAGTTTTGTCAGTAATATTCAACATAAGCAGCTCTCTCCTGAATCTGAATAGGAAACGATCGCATGCAAGTCAGGTGTTCAAGTTAGACAACTATTGACGTTAAAAAATGAACTTGAAACCACAAAGGATCATTGATATATCAAATCAAGTTCGGGTAGGGCTGGGACGGGTGGCCCGGATACCCGGGTCGGGTGGGTAATGAGTTGGACCCGGGTACCCGTCTCAATACCCGGACCCGTTATGATCATGTGACTATAGATTAAACAATGTAATATGTTATTCTTTCATGTTTATGATTAAAATGTATTGTCTTTGAAGATTTAGACATAATTACAGTCACTTCTTTTGAATATAATACATGGTTAAGATATTGAAAAACTCGAACTTTTAGTCTCCAAGCGGAAAATCTATTGCCCTTTCTTACAAATTTGATGTCAGGAATTAACATAACGGGTATCCGGGTAGGGTAGGGTAGTAAGGGATGGGGTACCCGGTTAGAACATTTGGACTCGTCCCAGCCCTAAGTTTAGTTTAGATCGCCGAGCTGGCTTTAACACCATGGAGGCCTCATCACTACAAGTAATGGCGGTTGGATATTAGCGCGACCTCTTACCAGACAATACAATGGCACGTACCCGGAAACTGTGAGGGAGAACCTGTGCAGTTTGATGCACGACGACGTATAGAGCCTGCCGTGGCCACATACTTCCTAAGGTTCACTTCTGAACCTACACGTTGGCATTAATGCAATTTGAAATTGAAAGCGAATGTGAAATAGTGGCCACTAACTGGGCCCGGGTGACAGTAATTGTGTCTCTAAGCTGTTATGTTGTTGTTTTTTTTCCAACTTGTTCGTTTGTTGTCAAGTGAATCATCGCTTATCAGGAAGTACTCTGATTAAATCTCACATCAAATATTACCACGCCAACAACAGCAGCAGCAACGGCTACAACGAAAATAGCAAAACTACTGATACGCAAATGATACGCAGCAGGGTAAGGTTGTTATACATATATCATCTTTAGATATGATATGTATGTAGATATGATATGTATGTAGAGTGCCTAATATCCAGCTCAAAGATGCTCAGTGGCGCTAAGGACAAACTATGGGCAAAGCGTAGATATGTTTACTCCAGTTAACGCAAGCAGCCTATGAGGCACTGGAAGGTTGACAATCACATGGCCATCTTATCCCACCAGGTACCCATTCACTGCTCGGCAATTTTGAACATGCTCAAGTGCCCAAAATGAGACATATGTGTCAAGAGTCGATAAGTGATATTAGAGTCAAAAGGAGTTTCATGGAAAAAAGGATTCAGATTTCAGAGATCTTGCTGAATGGTATCTGGTTAGCAGGTCAGACACATATATCGGGGAACATCATGGGATAGGTATCTGTAGACAAGACAGACCACTTTGCAGCTTATCCTTTGAAGACCTGGAAGCCATTGATGCAAAGCTGTCACGGTAATTAAGATACTACTCAAATCCACATTGAGTGTTTATGAGTGGACGAGATTATGAGATATTTGAGATTTATGCATCCGCAGTCCATTATCCGACGTGAAATCTGGGAACGTGTATGTCGCAGGTCACATTGCTTGTCATAAACTCGAACTGACATGAGGATCGGACCCCACGGCGCCTTGGCTCTATGATGTTACATGCCACCTTGCATACCTTTCTTCAAACCATTACTTTCTTTGAATACACAATGCCATTTAGAAAGACTTAGTGGTCAAATGTAACAATTGTTGTACATATGGGATTACACTTTCTCAGTACAGTGCAGATTCTAGTACCTTTTTGCGTTGAGCCCCTTCCGGGATTTGAACCCACACTCTCAGTCAGGCACCTAATCGCCTGCACACAAAGTCAGCGATCTTACCCTCTTAACCACCCTGGTGGAAGCCGTACAAGAATCTGTACTTTACTGAGAAAGTGTATTCCACAATATAACACATGTTACATAGTTTCTTTGTCCCTGGTTGACTCGCGCAGTTAAGCATATAATTTTTGAGATTGTATTA
Source organism: Haliotis rubra (assembly GCF_003918875.1). Taxonomy (NCBI): domain Eukaryota; kingdom Metazoa; phylum Mollusca; class Gastropoda; order Lepetellida; family Haliotidae; genus Haliotis; species Haliotis rubra. Next base: position 48,226 of record NW_025766036.1, on the reverse strand, counting down.
AATAAGGTGTTGACTATGTTAGCCATGGATTTGACAGCTTTAATATACACTTAACTATCGTGGTAGAATTAATTAGGATCTTCGGAGTGAAACAACATTCATTCAAAAGGGCAAAATATATATATATATATACAATGTGGTCGCAGTTCTAAATCTCACTTTCATTAGCTGTGTAGTTATACCCAAAATGGTTGTCAACTAAACAATGTTTGTGTTGAAACCCGTGGTCACCAGATTAACCCCAAAGTCAGACAACACAGAAACTACCTAGGTAGAGTTTATAAACCTTTTAATACCGCCACATTATAACGCCCCTAGTACCGTCAATACTGCTGTCATATTGGAGCTGAAGGGTGGGGGATTGAGGTAGATTGAAGAGGGAACACATCTATTGTCCGTCATTGTCCGGTCAGGACAGGTCAGTCAGTGCAAGGCGTGAGTTCAGTATATATCCAAAGTGGCTTTAATGTGCCTTGATTAATGGAAGAGCTTATTCGGTCTGAATCGAAGTGCGCATTTCTTTTGACAATAGAGGTGATCGACGTACTATGACGTCACGTTGTTGAATTATAAGCCGAGAAAAGAAACGTGACCCGGGCATCGACGACTGCCTTTAAACTAACTGCCAATAAAAGGAAATGTTTGAAGTTTCACCGTCATATGAAACACGCTGTAATGCATACAATGGCGGGCTTTACTAATGGCGCTGTAGTGACGGACAGTGTCCAGATTGGTTTGTGTGTGTTCTTGGTGAATAAAGTAAAGTAAAATAAAATAAATAAAATAAAATAAATAATAAATAAATAGATAAATAGATAAATAAATAAAATAAATAAAATAAATAAATAAACAAACAAACAAACAAACAAACAAACAAACAAACAAACAAACAAACAAACAAACAAACAAATAAATAAATAAATAAACTATGTCACGGAAAAGATTTTTGTGATGCCTTTGTTTGGTAAGAAACATTTGACCTTCAAGAGCGCACAATGACATGCTTTTAATGACATATTCGAGATATAACACACATAATGATGAGGAATGTTAACAAGCACCTGCCTCCATGGTTGTATAATGAGGCATCACAGGTGACCAAATCAGGCTGATTGCTATTCATCTTACCGCCACGGTGACGATTTTCTCTCATGTTTACTTGACCTTACTTCCATTACTTCACACTCCCTCACTCACTCACAATAAACAAATGTGGTCCAATGGAAACATTGGGTTCATTAAACCTTTTACTCAGCTGCGCTGGCAGGTGTATACCTCAGGTTTTGAAGAAAATGCGTTTCATTGATCTTCGTAATTGTTTACCGACAGAACTTGGCCCAGCATACCATTTGTCTCCAGTTAACGTTAATGAGTATATTTGTGTAGAAGATCTTCGATTATACTGAGCGTCACTTGGGGCAATTCCAGTCCACAATAGGTCGCTTTTACGTTAAGATCTGTCGTGAATCGGGATTTGATGGGAGTCGTTTCAACTCAAATGAGAAAAGCTGGTTTTAATGTGTCACGTGAGTGATTTTGTGTTATATAAGCCTTCGGGAGATCGGTTAATTATACAACACAGGTATGTGTTTATGCGGCGTATAACAATACTACCTCAGTCACTCGAACCAAGAGGTATGCAAATTACAGAATGTTAGCCTGTTGTTTAATACACCTTGTTCATGTACTATCACTTTAGCGAATATATTACCTTTCTCACAGAGCAGCACCGGTTCATGTTTCTTCGTAAGCTAAATCAACACCCAAATCAAGGTAGTTATTGAAACCATCGCATCGAAAGCCATTGCAGCAACCAATCCCCAGTCAATAAACAGACATTTACCTGTTTATACTCGCAGAACCATAAACAACATGGCCAATATGTACCTTTCGCAGTCTCCATTGTGTGGTAGAACAAGACCCATTATCTCCCTGTCTCGTTAACAGTATTCTGTGTCCCTTCTTTAAAGACCTTCCCCGAGTATCAGTGTTTATCGACAATAGTTCGTTTCGTTCCGTGGGTGTATAATTACAAGTAAAACGAATACTAACGGTGAATATACATTTCCTGTAAATGGAAGGTGTACATAAACATCAAGACTCCAGTCACCTTGTCTCTGCCCTAGGGAATTGTGTTTTGTCCCCACAACATTTGTGATCCCCATTTACCCGTTAACGCCATGTTAGACGTATTTACCTGACTACCAAGTAACCTGACTTCAAGTGATAATAGACCCGTGAAGATCCGGGTTAGAATTGGTCTTCAGCAACCCATGCTTGTCGTCGTAAGAGGCGACTAACGGGATCGGGTGCTCAGGCTCGCTAACTTGGTTGACATATGCAATCGTAGACCGATGCTCATGCTGTTGATCACTGGATTGTCTGGTTCAGACTCGATTATTTACAGGTCAAGGCCATAGAACAGGAATGGTGCTAAGAACGGCGTTAATCACTTACTCTGCCAAGCAATAGATGAATCAATCAATCAAATTATAATTAGTGTACACCTTATCAGGAATTTTATACTAATTATCATTTGCATAATAACCATTAGGGTTTTTTCACATTGTATATTGCATCATAGATTATATAGTGTATAGTTCGCTTAAACAGTACAGTCAACTCTCGTTAATCCGACACTTGTGGTTGCAGAGAAATATGTCGGATTAACGAAAATGTCGGATTAATGAGTGTCGGATTAACGAGAGCTGACTGTATATATATGGCGAGCACAAATGTAAAAATGTAAATACCTACTGAGTCCGAACTAAAGCAACGCAGGATTATTCAATAATACAGAAGAAACATGGCGATTAGGTATGTCTGAGAACAGATGATTTGCAAGAAGCATTTTCTTGTGTCAGAATGACGCAACTTATACGGTATGGTTTTCACCCTTGTGTTACCTAGGAGTGAAGGCGACCTGTCACCAATATTGATTCAGCATTACTGGTTAAGCAGAACATTGCACTGTTTGTCAGCGGGTCGTGGGCGATAGATATTGTGAGTCGTGGATTGTCATCGTGGACGTATGTGTAAATGTACTGGGTGTAGGTATCGATGGACAAGGGCATGACTGTGTGTGTAGGAGTCAAGTGACATAGGGTTGTATGTGAGTATGTGAATATGTGAGTGAGAGAGAGAGGGGGGGGGAGGGAGAGAGAGAGGGGGAGAGAGAGAGAGGCGAGTATGTGTACGTGTGTGTGAGAGAGGGTCACTGTGTGAGCGGTGGGTGAGCGAGAGAGACAGAGAGGGAGATTGTGTGAGTGTGTGGGTGAGCGAGAGAGAGAGAGAGAGGAGGAGAGAGGGAGATAGAGAGAGAGAAGTGAGTATGTGTACGTGTGTGTGAGTGGGTGTATGAGAGAGAGTGACTGTGTGAGTGTGTGGCTGAGCGAGAGAGAGAGTGTGTGTGTGCGTGTGTGCAAGTGTGTGCATGTATGCGAGAGTGAATTTATATGTGTGTGTGAGTCAAGGGACATGTGGCTGTATATGAGTGAGTGTGTGACTGAGAGTGTGTGTGAGAGCGAGTGCATGTGTGTGTGAGGTAGTGTGTGTAAGTTTGCGTGTGTAAGTTAAAGGCATGTGACTGTGTGTGTGTTTTTGTGTGTATTTGTGTGTGTGTGAGTGTGTGTGAGCGACAGTCAAGTAACATATGACTGCATGTGAGTCAGTTAGCATGCGGTGGGATGCGATCACGATGATCGAGACGTACGAGAGGAAATGGGTGAGTTGAGGTTTTACAATTGTCGGATGTTTGAGCGGATACGCCTGATGATCCTGATACTGGTCACTATCAGTGCCTGAGTTAAGAACGATATATAACAAATATCAACAATGACAAGCGGTTACTCACAGACACCTGAATAAAACAATACAAGTATATTTTACAAAGTGAGCGAGTGAGTGAGTTGGTGACCTCTAGGCTACCCAACAGACATTGACGCTTGTGATCTTACCTTCGGAACAAATAACATGTGAACAGAGAGAGTGAGTGAGTGAGTTGGGTTCTACGTCGCTTTGAACAATGTTCCAGCAACATCACGGCGGGGGACACCAGAAATGGGATTTGAACCCGGGTCTTCGGCGTGACGCGCCAACGCTTTAACCACTAGGCTACCTCACCGCCCCATATTTTACAAAGAATATCGACAGACGTTACATAAGTAGTACTTGTAACGATAACTGTCGATTATTACAAGGTCAAAATTATACCTCAGAATATACGCGCTCGGAAGTGTATATAAACTTAAGCCCTTTCCATAAATATATGAAATATTGTCACTTGTATGGTAGCCTATATCACAAGCACCTGTTTATAAATCCCTATCAAATGATGATCACAAGTATTGGCATACAGGAAAGCGAATCCTGACCTACAGTGGCAGCTATCACAAATGTTCTTGAACAAACACATTTTAACTTCCTTAAGTGGCATCTAGAAGCTGGTATGATGAAGTGGAACACTTTTTATGGATAGACAACTTCTTTGTTGCAGTAGTAGTTGCGACGTTTCGGTGTAGATCCTAACACCGTCCTTTGCTTGATAACGGTGTTAGGATCTACACCGAAACGTCGTAAGTACTACTGCAACAAAGAAGTTGTCTATCCATAAAAAGTGTTCCACTTTAAACACATTTTACGCCGCAATACACAGACTTCACAGATAATGAAGAAGGGAAAATGTTCCCCAAAGCGAACTTTGCATAAGGACGATATGCTCCTTCTCCTCCATGCCTAAACCTACAATAGTTGTAGCGTTAAGATCGCTTTGTGAAACGAGGCCAAGACTTTGCAGTTGTGTGAAACCTATTCATGTTACCATGTACCATGAACAGCATTAACCAGTTGTATACATATAAAGTCATCATTTGAACAATAAAAACTTGCTAAGTATGCTGCTTTGTCCTCCAATTGTCCTCATACAACAAAGAATCCTAATATGTAATCATGTATGTTGTGTGTCTGGTCGACCATCTGCTCAACACTGCTGGCTCATACACCTGCTGACCAATAAACAAGGACATCCAACCCTAGATTGACCGCCGGTCAGAGGGCTAATCAGGCAGACTGTTTACATCACTGACTCGGAAACAACACACAAGCTAATGACAAAGGTACTGAACAATACATTGATTTTCACAGTTAGAGTCGGGTGTGGACGGTGTGGTGCAGATGTGAGAAGGTGGCAGTCTGCTTTTAGCGTACTCATGGCGTCGACAATCCTATAATAATGTATGGTCACTTATGTTTGCTATGATGTTTCAGCACTGTCTGATATATGTAACCAATTACAGAAAAATATTAATGTTCTTAAGAAATTTTGTAAATTCACTGTTATGTCAGTTAATCTTATAAAGACTATGATGCTTGGTTTTAGAAATGGCGGGCCTCGAAGGGATTAATAAAAAATAGTATTATATAGGTAAACAAATTGAATCTGTATGTTTTTATAAATATTTAGGACTTGTATTTACACCAAAACTTGTATGGAGTAGAGCCCAGACATCGCGGGCCGATACGGCATTATTTTCTGTAAATAACTTTTTTTAAAATGGTTAATGCCAATTGTAAAGATTTGTTTAAAATATTTAATTGTATGATCTAACCTACATTATGTTATGGAACTGACGTTTGGGGCACCAGTTATTGTAAACTGGAGTCTGTGCAAATTAAATTTTGTAAGATTATTTTTAAAGTCGGTAAATCTAATGTGGTACTTGGAGAATGTGGTAGACTCCCTTTACAAGTTGTATATATGACTAAGGTTATCAAATATTGGTGTCATTTATTGTACTTACCCCCGAATAGACTCCCAAAACACAAACATGCTGAAATCATTAGATGATGTTGGACGTGTACCTTGGGCAACTAAAGTTAAACATATTTTATTTGCTTATGGTTTTGGCTATGCATGGGCCAGTCAGGATATTGGTAATTAATTATTTAATGTTTCTTTTTAAACAAAGATATTTTTAAGCTCATTTATTTTTCCTGGTATACTTCCATTGAAAATTCACATAAAACTATTTATTATTGTCACTATAAAACCGTATTAGATGTAGAAAAATACTTAAATTGTAATATTTGTTTAAATTTGAAATCTGTCCTTTCAAAATTCAGATGTGGACATTTTAATCTAGCAATAGAGACTGGGAGATATGAAAAAACTGCTCCTAATGAAACATTTTGTTTATTTTGTAAATCAAAAGGTATTAATGTTGTTGAGTGGCATATTTTGTATATTTGTGAATGTCTTTCTGATGTTCCAGATAAATATATTGTGAAATATTTTAGTCAACCTCCTACGATAAACAACTTTATAAATACAATGCGATGTGGCAATGTTGATGTGATTAAGAATGTTAGTTTATTTTTATATCATGTACAAATTAGAATTAAGATCAGAACATTTTTATAAATTCATGTGTACCATTTATGTGATATGTGATTATGCATTTAACTGTATTATGGGTCAGTGGCCTTTCACTGAATTAAACTGTCTGTCTGTCTGACAACCCTATGTGGACATGAGTCACTAAAAATCACTAAAGGAAACACCTTGTAGCAGGAATACAACGAACATAATCAATGGAGTAGGTAGTGAGTAAGTGAGTTAACTTTTAAGCCACGCTCTAGCAATATCCCAGCTATATGGCGGTGGTCTGTAAATAATCGTGTCTGGGCCAGACTGTCAGGCAGCTGCTCGTCCTCTATTGGTGAGGCTCACAGTCTTGTCGATTGCATGACATCGTGCACCAGGAGATGCATATACTATCAATCACCGGATTATCCTGTCCAGATTCGATTACTTACAGACATACAGCGTTAAGTGAGGCATTACAGGGATGCTCAGATCAATATGAAATGAATTTGTCCTCTTCAATGTCCCTTTTCCAAGTCCAATGCGCCCGAAACCAGTTCTGTTACATGAAAGAGACATAATCCTTTCCACAAACCTCTAAACATTGATTGATAAAGGATTATTTCAGTCAGTTCAGTACTCGTTGAGTGTACCGCATACATTCCATGCAGTATTATGGTGTTGCTCGATTAATGAACCAAAGACACGTTAAGTGTATTGACATACACCACGACATGTTCATCCCAATCAATCCGACATGGACAAATGTACGAAGAACAGATTAGAAGAATGAAGTTACATATACATGGGTGGAGGAATCGGCTCCAGATCAATACTAGGTAATTAGCTGCTTACAGGTCCATGTCCATTTGACCACATATGGACATTATACCCGGCAGATGATCAGGAATGTAGAGCGAGAGATATCGGAGCGATGACAAACTATATCGTTAGTGTGTTTGTACGAATTATGACTAGTCAAACTATTTATATGTACTTGTGAGTAGGATTTAGGATCTTTTCTACAAATTTGCGATCGTAAAACTAGAACTGTCATAGGTCTGTGTCAAAGTCGACTGTCGAAGTCGGTGTCAAAGTCGACTGTCCGTAGTGTCGTAGTCTGTTTCAAAGTCGACTGTCGAACTCTGTGTCAAAGTCGACTGTCGAAGTCTGTGTCAAAGTCGATTGTCGAAGTCTGTGGTAAAGTCGACGATCGTAAGTTTGAGTCAAAGTCGATTGTGGACGTCTGAGTCAAAGTCAACTGTCGAAGCCTGTCCAAAGTCTATTGTCGAAATCTGTGCCAAAGTCGACTGTCATAAGTCTGTGTCAAAGTCGACGATCGTAAGTCTGTGCCAAAGTCGACGATCGTAAGTCTGTGCCAAAGTCGACTGTCGAAACCTGTGTCAAAAGTAATGCTGGTCATAGTCGCGTGTGGCTGACACGTACAGGGAAGAGCCATTCTGACAGATCAAGGATGTTTGTGAAACTAGGATACAGACAATTCCTCATCAGTCGGACACTCTTTCAATAATGACACCAGAGTTTAACGGTCAGGCGTCATCTTCTAACGTCACACCCTACAAGGCCACACCAAGGTCGTGCTTCCCAAAGCAATCGCACCCCTACGACCGTAAGTCTACCTTAAAGTATGGGCGTCATGATGGCCCTAGCTCTACGAGCGCTCTGTGAGACGGACCTCATACAGGAGTTGAATCTAGCCACTTTTTTCTTAGGTGTACGCTGAAGTACGTCGCAGATGAAAGCGCTCTTTAGACCGAACCACCGACCTTCCTCTTTAGGGTGGAAGGTCGGTGGTTCCATGCAACACCTCGTCATACCAAAGGACGTTACGAAATGGTACGTTACGAAATGGCGCTCACCAAAGGACGTTACGAAATGGTACATTAAGAATTGGTGTTCACCAAAGGACGTTACGATATGGCGCTCACCAAAGGTCGTTACGAAATGGTACGTTAACAAATTGCGCTCGGTATTAAGGGGGTAAAACGAAGATTATTCATGCTGAAATGCGACATGATTTCACTGTGGCTGGACACAAAACTGCCCAAGCTCAGTCTAGGGTACAAACACGCAGAGACGCACACGCACGCACACACATACACAGACACACGCACACAAACACATACAAACACGAACCTACACACATGCATGCACGCACGCACGCACGTTTATTTAAAGAAGGAGACATTGGTAAAATCGTAAACGAAAACGATGTAAGAATAAAAAATGGGAAATATTTCTAAACTGGCGTTACAGAGCTGAAACAGCACTCGACCCCACACTCACAGTAGTAGAAATTGTTGACATATCAGTATAATACGTACGTCACATTTAGGTGTAACTGGCCATCAAATTCATTTCGCTTGGAATGTGTAGAAGTTGTTAATTCAACGAGCATCACTGTCACCTACCTCATTCCTACATCGTGAAGGGACGACTGCAGCTCACATCCTGCTGTTGATGAATTGTTCCTCAAAACACGAAAATAACATGAAAACAGCGGAGTACAAACACAATCTACCACTGCGCTGTTTATCTTTGCTGGGCAAAACTATAAAAACCTCGCCCTAAAACTCTCTCTTACATGACGTCATAGCGGGGTTGATTGGTCACGACGCTGTTATGCGAGTTGTAGAAAGAGAGAGATAATAGTATTTTGATGAAATGGACGCGCAATGACCCACCAGCTGTCGCTCACGCCTCTCTACCTATACTTCATCATCTAATTCGCGTCAAAATATTCCCTAGCAACCGAACGTGCTCCGTGGCATCTTTGCAAGAAGGGCTCTGATTGGTCCAAGTTGCTAATGAGTATAGATCATTGATGGCGCATATCAGCCAGCGGTGGCATAACCAAGAGGACACAGCGGTGTCTATGTTCAGCTGCTGGACTGGCCAGCGGGAGATTATTCAAGGCCATATTATGACAGCAAAACTCCGATCGATTTATCAAGGTGTATTGTTGTTTTACATGCGGCTGTTGAATGAAGAATCCATTAAGTGGAGATCTGTTGGTAACCATTTGTCTCAATGCCATTAGATCGCGGGTTAGATTGCTGTATAGTGTTTAAACAAACACACACGCGCACGCATGCACGCATGCACACACACGCAGGTTTCTATAAGTTTATTTTATACACACTAACATTCTTTATAACACGGCGACATAGACGCACACACGCACGCACACACACAGAGGCGAACGAGCACACACATCAACGCAATCACAGCCCAACAATCACACACACCTACACGCATGCTTGGACACACAGGTCGTATGTTATACAAAGGGGAAGTATAAACTAAACTGCTTCCTAACATACCACGTACTGTGGAATCTGAGTCGATGTTAATGGCTTCTCTGCGTCCTTTCTGTTTACATGCTCCTGATTGGTTGTGGACAGCAGTAAGTCTTCATTCTGTCCTCTCACTGAGTTTGTACATTATTCTATTTATTCGGTGAATACATTTACACTCCTTAACATGAAATGATGAACCAAGAGGAAGTAATCCCAACAGGTCAAAGCTGATCAAACAAGTGACAAATATCCATCCAACCAGAAGCCTTCAGGGAGCTGATCAAACAAGTGACAAACATTCATCCATACAGAGGCCTTCAGGGAGCTGATCAAACAAGTGACAAACATTCATCCATACAGAGGCCTACAGGGAGCTGATCAAACAAGTGACAAACATTCATTCAAACAGAAGCCTTCAGGGAGCTGATCCAACACGTGACAAACATTCATCCATACAGATGCCTTCAGGGAGCTGATCACACAGGTGACAAACATTCATCCATGCAGAGGCCTTCAGGGAGCTGATCCAACATGTGACAAACATTCATCCATACAGAGGCCTTCAAGGAGCTGATCAGACACGTGAAAAACATTTATCCATACAGAGGCCTTCAGGGAGCTGATCAAACACGTGATAAACATTCATCCAAACAGAAGCCTACAGGGAGCTGATCAAACACGTGACAAACATTCATCCATACAGAGGCCTTCGGGGAGCTGATCAGACACGTGAAAAACATTTATCCATACAGAGGCCTTCAGGGAGCTGATCAAACACGTGACAAACATTTATCCATACAGAGGCCTTCAGGGAGCTGATCAGACACGTGACAAACATTCATCCAAACAGAAGCCTACAGGGAGCTGATCAAACACGTGACAAACATTCATCCAAACAGAAGCCTACGGGGAGCTGATCAAACACGTGACAAACATTCATCCATACAGACGCCTTCAGGGAGCTGATCAAACACGTGACAAACATTCATCCATACAGAGTCCAACAGGGAGCTGATCAGACAAGGCACAAACATTCATCCATACAGATGCCTAGAGGGAACTGATCAAACAAATGACAAACTTTCATCCATACAGATGGCTACAGGGAGATGATCAAACAAGTGACAAACTTTCATCCATACAGATGCCTAGAGGGAACTGATCAAACAAATGACAAACTTTCATCCATACAGATGGCTACAGGGAGATGATCAAACAAGTGACAAACTTTCATCCATACAGATAGCTTTAGGGAGATGATCAAACAAGTGACAAACTTTCATCCACTCAGAGGCTTTCAGGGGGCTGATCAAACAAGTGTCAAACTTTCATATATACAGAGGCGTACAGGGATGATGATGAACCAAGAGGAAGTAATCCCAACCTGTCAAAGCCGATCAAACAAGTGACAAACATTCATCCATACAGATAGCTTTAGGGAGATGATCAAACAAGTGACAAACATTCATCCATACAGATAGCTTTAGGGAGATGATCAAACAAGTGACAAACTTTCATCCACTCAGAGGCTTTCAGGGGGCTGATCAAACAAGTGACAAACTTTCATATATACAGAGGCGTACAGGGATGATGATGAACCAAGAGGAAGTAATCCCAACCGGTCAAAGCCGATCAAACACGTGACAAACATTCATCCATACAGAGTCCTACAGGTAGCTGATCGAACAATTGACAATTTTATCCAAATTGTCTCTCATTAAAGGCCGAGGCGGAAAACTATCTTTCATTATCTCTGTACTAATTCCCAGGTATAAGAGTTCCTATCAGAAGTGCGGCCTAATTATATGCCCATGCGTATTTCTTATTTGCACAACCGTGAAGATCAAAAGATCCCATGTTTGTCGTAAGAGGCGACTAACGGGATCGGGTGGTCAGGCTCGCTGACTTGGTTGACACATGTCATCGTATCCCAGTTGCGTAGGTCGATGCTCATGTTGTTGATCAATGGATTGTCTGGTCCAGACTCCATTTTTTACAGACCACCGTCATATAGCTGGAATATTGTTGAGTGCGGCGTAAAACCAAACTCACTCACTCACTCTTATTTGCGGGTGTTAGTCGATCACTGACTCTTTAGTGAGTGAGTGAGTGAGTATGGTTTTTCGCCGCTTTTAGCAATATTCTAGCAACATCACGGCGAGGGAAGTGGGCTTCACACATTGTACCTGCAGGGAATCGAACCCGGGTCATCGACGTGAAGAGAGGACGCTTTAACCACTAGGCTACTCCACCGCCCCACTGACGCTTTAGAACAAAAGGCGTTGTATTACCACAGTTGGCACACCCTTGTACCCAGACCCTTCTCCTCGGGAAACAGCTGCAATGCTCCTCACAAACGTAGTGGTGCGATGTGGCTGCCTATAGTGGGCAAGGCCGACGTTTTCCCGAATGGCTACAAAGTGTAAACCCAATTTCTAGTGTTCCTCGAATAAGTAAGAACGGTGTAAAATCATACTTACTCGCTGACAGGAGTAGAATTCGTCCTACGGTGTCAATTAGCAATTTTTGAAAGTATGTATAATTGGAATCGAAGCAACAAAGATTTCCCGATCAGTTTTATATTGAGATCCCAAAACTGTTTTGATTTCTACTTGCTGATTTCTATATTTGTGGGCAAATCTATAAACCTACTAGTAGCGAGGCCATATTCCCAATTAGTCTATTTTATTTGGGTGTGTCGAAGTCTCCTGAGTTAGAGGTAGAGATTAACCTCAATAACATGTTGTTTGTATAACGTATGGCGCCATCCTTCAGTCAAATCCTTTGTTCAAAGATCTCACCATAACCATGAAGGTGGATAAACGAGACGAATTTTGGCAGCCACCAAGACCAGCATCAAATAATTACTCAAACCCAAATTAGACGATATAAAGAGTCGAGAAACTGTAACATCAACCTAAGAACATATTTTTTAAAGAAATGCATCGTGTAATGAAAGGTTTCATGGGTGAGTTGAGTATGAACAGTCCCCCTGAATTTCTGAATTGACTTAACGCCGCACTCAGCAATATCCAAGCTATATGAAGGGGATCTGTACAATCTCTAGGCCAGACAATCAAGTCATTGACAACATGAACACTGATCGATCAATCGGGATCCGACATGCATCAAACAAGACAGCGAGACTACCACCCGATCCCGTTAGTCGCCTCCAAGGACCAGGCCAGTTCTAACCAGCATCTTCACGGATCAAGAAACACGGGACCAATGCGTTGTCTTCCTGAAATGGACCATGGATCCTTGGTTTGGATCCCAGATACATTGCGTTTTGATCAGTACAGCACCGACTATATAGTACAGTATAATTGTTTGGAGAAAGACCATGACATTATCGAATCCCGTTATTTACCGTTGATCGAGCCCGGATCACGACTGCACGAGGTTTCCTTCCAACATTTAGCTGAAGCGCCATAAAATACCTGAAATAAAGTTAAAGTGCCTTTTAAAAATAGTTTATTCACTCACTCATCACACACACACACACACACACCCAACACACACACGCACACACACACCCCACCACCACCTCACCCCATAATGGTGACGCTTCTAGCATATATATATTCAGTCAATATGATATATATTAACTGATTACCTTATTGATTAATTGATGTCTGTCCCCCAGTGAAATATATTATCCGTGCTGGCAAAGACCATCTGTGACTGGTCAATACTACACATATCGGTATATGCGAACATTCCCGAATCTCGCCGGCGGACGAGACTTCATGGCCACAGATGTTTACGATATAGAAATCGTAGACAGCACGAGAGTTGAAGTCGGTCAGTGTGTGTGGTGGCTCTATAGCTCAGTTGGTTAGAGCGTCTGCCTAGTAAGCAGAAGGTCGAGGGTTCGACTCCCCCTGGAGCCTTCTTTTGTCTTTGGTTAATATACTCACGTACACTTTGTCACAGGTGTTGCCCAAACTTCAAAGATACTGTGATGTGAGTTTTATTTTTTACTTTCAAACCTGTATGAAGTTTGGATTTGGACCCGAGAAATAAAAAATCAGAGTTTTTATCATTACATTGTTTAAAGGTAATAGTTCGGAGAAAATGATTAAAAGGTTTTCTTTAAGATGGACTTTCATTTAGACAACATCTGTGTGAAGTTGATATATGGACATTCTGGCAAGAGGGTGGCATCTCCATGGGCAAGTGAGTGAGTGAGTGAGGGAGGGAGGTTTTACCCATACAGGAATGGGTTTCACATATTGTACCCATGTGGGGGATCGAACCCGGGTCTTCGGCGTGACGAGCGAATGTTTAAATCACTAAGCTACCCCACCGTCCCCGTAAGATTGAAACACAAGAGGGTTGACTTCAACTATTCAATTGTCAACTCTCAAGTTATGACTAGCAGGAATGGGCTTCACACATTCACACATTGTACTAATGTGAGGAATCGTGTCGGCGTGACGAGCGAACGCTTAACTGCTAGGCTACCCCTTTTGTTTCTTTTTGCAAACGAATCGATATTTTTGCTGGGGATGGCAAAGACGTTAGCTCAATAACGTTTGCCTCAAGGTTCAGTTACATCACTGAAATGATATAGTTCAAAAGAAGTCAGATCCCTTCCACTGACTAAACCATAAACAGACGAGTGAAACCGCCTGACTTGGTTTGTAATTAGACTTCGCATTTAGATGCGGTGCCTTCAAATCAGAAAAAATACAATTTATTAGTTTTGGGCGTTTTATTCGTGAATAGTGAAAAAGGATCAAAGTACTGTATGACTATTTCAGTAGCCTTCGTTCTTTTTGTCCCGAGCAAAATGCCAGGATCACCAAACTTTGGTGTTGTGGAGTCTGTTGGGTAGCCTAGTGGTTAAAACATACGCTCGTCACGCCGAATTCTTCACATGGGTATAATATGTGAAGCCCATTTCTGTTGTCGACCGAAGTCATATTGCTTTAATATTCAATTTGCTAAAAGCGGCGTAAAACACAAATCACTCACTGACATCTTTGGTCTTTATAGTCCTGAATGTTTTAGTTTTGACCGATCACGTTCTTCATAATAAGATTTCAAGGTTGTGTCCTTCCACTCTTGCTTTTTTTAACAACATCAAAAGCATTAACACATAAGAGCTTTCACAAATGTGTTGCAGTAGACTTGTGGAAGACGTAGCAAACACTGAACATCACTGACAAAAAATGTTTGATGCATTTAACAACTTTGTTCTGTATGTTTTTTGCTTTTTTTAATAATTGACTTGCTTTTCGTGTACCTGTGATCAGTGTCGCCCGTCGGACAGGATAGGCTTACCCTTTCGCGATCACGTACAAACTAAACACCTGCTTAATATAATCGCAGTCATCAGTAGACCTGCTTTAAGCAAAGACTTTTTATGATAAGGGAAATGGCTTTTGTCGTCAATTAACCAATCTCATATCATTGCCACTCCGAAACTGCATTTGCTTCCTTTTGATAAGATTTCACCACCAACCGCCTCAGCGAAAATATTTGTCAAGCAACAGGGGTGCTTGAATCTGTTGCCGTAAGCGTTACACCAGGCATGAACGTCCACAGGAATATCACACGGCGTCGTTGGTAACGACACAACCATGTCAGAAGCCATCGTCGGTGACACAGTTTCCAAAAGCAACCTGCACAGCGGGTACCGACAATGCGACGACATTCTGTTTACGAATCCGTTGGAAACGCCAAACCAGATCCCCTGCAATTGTGGCGACACATACATCGGCCAAATGCCCAGACCATTCAACCCCACACTCAAAGAACATCAAACGTCCGTCAACAAACTCGACCTGAAATCTGCCCTTTCCGAACACATCAGCAAGAAGACAACGCCACCATGCCGGAAGAAGCTACAGTCCTCTCCACCACCAACAACTGACGTCAAAGGAACGTCAAGCTACAAGAGGCCATAGACATCAGGTCACAACCAGTAATCCACCGTGACCAGGGAACGTGCCTGCCCAGATAATTTAGTTAACTGTGCTGGCTTCCATGTCTATCTATCACACACCAGGGCTATATATTCCCCTTTGTCCATTGCCGTGACAATCTAACAGGACTACCAATTCTTGGCGTAATTCTTGGCTTCTATTGTTCATGGAGCAGGGTGTGTTGCATTCTTTGATATCTGATTTAACGACGTGTCAAGATTCAAAGTCTTAACTGTACGTTGCTGGATTAATTACTTACCTTTTACTGCCGCTTCAACAACTTCCTAGTAAAGAATTTCACCTTTGTTCCAATTGTCAATTGTAGTGCTCACGTGTTACATATGTAAAGTGTATGTTACAGTCCATTTCCAATTACTGTATTTTACCTCGCTACCGTTAAACAAACAACTTAGAACATCCTATCCTATGTTTGTTTGGCTGCTGTGTTGCACTCAAATTCAATATTCCAGCTATATGACGGCATTCGGTATATCATCGAGTCTAAACTATGCAACTGTGCAAAACAACTACTACAAAAACTACTACAACTACAAATATATATATACACACATATACACACACACATATATATACACATACACACACACACGATACACACACACGTATATAAGAAAGATAAAACATGACATATCACTATCATACTATCTGATAAGGACAGTATCACTCAGAATGTTGACATATGACATACTATGGGAGAGTATCATAAAGAATGTTGACATATGACATACTATAGGAAAGTATCACTCAGAATGTTGACATATGACATGCTATAGGTGAGTATCACTCAGAATGTTGATATATGACATACTATCTGTAAGTATCACTCAGAATGTTGACATATGACATACTATAGGACAGTATCACTCAAAATGTTGACATATGACATGCTATAAGAAAGTATCACTCAGAATGTTGATATATGACATACAATAGGACAGTATCACTCAGAATGTTGACATACGACATACTATAGGACAACATCACTCAAAATGTTGACGTACGACTTACTGTAGGACACTAATAAAGAAATTGTTCATCCATACATTGTTATCCTTCCTTACTACCCCAACTTCTAAATGCCTCTCAAAGAAGTTATCACTCAGAATGTTGACATATGACATATTATATTACAGTATCCCTCAGAATATTGACATAAGGCATACTTTAGGACAGCATCACTCAGAATGTTGACATACGACATGCTATAGGACAGTATCACGCAGAATGTTGATATATGACATACTATCGGTAAGTATCACTCAGAATGTTGACATATGACATACTATAGGACAGTATCACTCAAAATGTTGACATATGACATGCTATAAGAAAGTATCACTCAGAATGTTGATATATGACATACTATAGGACAACATCACTCAAAATGTTGACGTACGACTTACTGTAGGACACTAATAAAGAAATTGTTCATCCATACATTGTTATCCTTCCTTACTACCCCAACTTCTAAACGCCTCTCAAAGAAGTTATCACTCAGAATGTTGACATATGACATATTATATTACAGTATCCCTCAGAATATTGACATAAGGCACTTTAGGACAGCATCACTCAGACTGTTGACATACGACATACTATAGGACAGTATCACGCAAAATGTTGACTAACGACAAACTATAGGATAACATCACTCAGAATGTTGACATAGGACATCCTATAGGACAACATCACTCAGAATGTTGTCATTGATATAATACGGCACAGCTGACATACGACATACTATAGGACAACATCACTCAGAATGTTGTCATTGATATAATACGACACAGCTGACATACGACATACTACAGGACAGCATCACTCAGAATGTTGTCATTGATATGATACGGCACAGCTGACATACGACATACTAGAGGACAGCATCACTCAGAATGTTGTCATTGATATAATACGGCACAGCTGACATACGACATACTATAGGACAGCATCACTCAGAATGTTGACATTGATATAATACGGCACAGCTGACATACGACATACTATAGGACAGCATCACTCAGAATGTTGTCATTGATATAATACGGCACAGCTGACATACGACATACTAGAGGACAGCATCACTCAGAATGTTGTCATTGATATAATACGGCACAGCTGACATACGACATACTATAGGACAGCATCACTCAGAATGTTGACATTGATATAATACGGCACAGCTGACATACGACATACACAGGACAGCATCACTCAGAATGTTGTCATTGATATAACACGGCACAGCTGACATACGACATACTAGAGGACAGCATCACTCAGAATGTTGTCATTGATATAATACGGCACAGCTGACATACGACATACTACAGGACAGCATCACTCAGAATGTTGTCATTGATATAATACGGCACAGCTGACATACGACATACTATAGGACAGCATCACTCAGAATGTTGTCATTGATATAATACGGCACAGCTGACATACGACATACTACAGGACAGCATCACTCAGAATGTTGTCATTGATATAACACGGCACAGCTGACATACGACATACTAGAGGACAGCATCACTCAGAATGTTGTCATTGATATAATACGGCACAGCTGACATACGACATACTACAGGACAGCATCACTCAGAATGTTGTCATTGATATAACACGGCACAGCTGACATACGACATACTATAGGACAGCATCACTCAGAATGTTGTCATTGATATAATACGGCACAGCTGACATACGACATACTACAGGACAGCATCACTCAGATTGTTGTCATTGATATAACACGGCACAGCTGACATACGACATACTATAGGACAGCATCACTCAGAATGTTGTCATTGATATCATACGGCACAGTTGACATTAACGTGGGGTTACTATTAGACCTCATGTCCTACTGGACAAATGGGGAAGTAAATTCGTATACATACATGTATTATATCCTGCCTCTGGTATTGCACGTCATGCTTATAGATATATATACCATGACCATACATGGTTGCTGTCAATTTTGATCTACTTCGCTTTTTTCCAGAGGGTCATTATTTGTCATAACGCAACGGAGGAACAATGTACAACCTTATTGTCATATGTTTTCTTTTGTTACAGTGTATGACTGCATACGGTAAGTATATTTCAATTTATTGTTTATTTTTTCTTAGTTTTAAGTTACATGTAGCAGATATTGAGTCATGACTTATGGATTTCAATTTATTGCTTCGTTCATTGGCATCATATATTCTATATCATTGTCAATGAATAAATGTCTGAAGTTTACGTATTATAGATAACACGGTGTTAGTACGTACCGTTTATCTCTCGTGGTTAAATGCACGACCACTTACATAAAGTCGTTATATGGTACTTATACATCTGGCATTTCTTAAATGGAAATATGTTGGCATTACAAACACAATTTACCTCTTTTCTCAAATGGCTTTGGGGTAGTCTTGCGGTTAAAGCGCTCGCTCGTGACGCCGAAGAATCGGGTTCGATTCCCCACGTGGGTACAATGTGGGAAGCCTATTCCTGGTCCCTTTCCCCGTGATATTGCTGAAATATTGCTAAAAGCGGCGTAAATCTAAACTCACTCAATTTTCTCTTGTATTTAATATTTTTGTAATATGAGGCGGTAAGTTGCGCGACGACTGTCGTAAGTTTAATGTTAAGGCATGACAGGTAAGACTGCTTTGTACAACAGTACCCTGGAAATCTGTGCTTCACTTTGTGGCTAAAGTGAAACCCCGATATTTCGATCAGCGTTGTCCCGGGTAAAATCATCACCATATTTCTTGATGCCCAAACAGGGCTTATAGTCTGTTTGCAGTGAAAACGTACCGATGAATTTCACTTTAAACAAGAAAGTAAATCAAATAAAGTGAAATTAAGATTGCGAATCCTCATAATTTTACCTTGCCAATTGAAAATTTGAATCTCAGAATTGTATTCATCATAGAATAAAAGTTGTTTAACAATCGATCATAGATTCAAATCGCTATTATTGGTTTGTATTACAAGGGGGTAAGCGCAGTAGTTGGAACAGTGAAACAAATGCACGTGCGATACGTGATGAGAGTTAACTTAAACCAACACTACTACATGTAGTTCTCCGTGTTTCATTTAATGTGCATACACCCTTGTAATACAACCCAATAATAACGATTTGAAACTATGATTGTTTGTATAATTTACATTATCACGTTACGCATCGAGCCGCGGGTCAACTGTCTTGCAATACCAACTTGGCTTTAATCACTGTGTCAGTTTGAGACTACGACGGAGTTGGGTTCTATGGATATACAACTTCTTTATTACGAATATGAGTGGCGTTTTGGTGTAGCTACTAACACCGTTATCAAGCTAGCAGCTTCACCGAAACGTCACTCATATTGGTAACCAAGAAGTTGTATATCCATAGATCTCTCCCCGTTGTTCATCACACCAACTTCTAAAAGTCACTCAAAGAAGTTTGGAACTAAATAAGATATTCTGAGAAATACAAGCTTCCCACCATCAAATGCTTCGGTAACTCATTCCTGACATTTTCAAAACATTCTTGGAAATGTACCTAAAATGACACGTCGCCTTTCAACATGATGCTACACAATGGTTTTGTTCTCTATGTTGAGTTTTCACATCTTATTCGCAACACTTAGCCGGTCTTACCGCTGATTTCAAGTGACACATGTACATAAATTTAAATGTCATGACTATTATGCCTTTTACCCCCAAAGCAATCCAGTGATTAATAATCTTTTGTAAATGATGCGTGTCATTTTAAAAGGATGCAGAAGAGGCCGCTATAGTAACGGAGATGAGTGCAAGTCATGTGGTGCTGGCTGTAGAGATGGGACGTGTAATTCCGACGGTCACTGCACCTGTAAATCACAGTGGACCGGACGTGGCTGTACAACACGTATGTCCGCATGAATTATACACAGTAAACAGATGTATCGTTAACTCGAATTCCTTAGGATTATATTGGGAAAAGAATTCGAGTTATTTCGAAACAGCCGGAGTGTCAGAATATGTCGACGCAATAGAGAACGGTTTAACGAGGTCCCGTTGATTCTGATATGACTCTGACGCGTTAATGATTCTAAAGGAACACATGAGTCGACAATCATACAACAGTAATTTAATGTTGATATATATTGTAGGATGCACTAACGGCTACGTGCAGGGATACAGCTGTATACGGTGTGGGTCTGGATGTCAAGGGGGTAGATGTGATGCTGATGACGGAACATGCCGGTGTAATCCAGGCTGGGCAGGAAGTCGTTGCACAACAAGTATGTCGATTTCAACACATATTATTCTCTTGTTTTATACCTGTTTATGATGTCGACATTACTTACAGTAACAAATATTCTTGCATTGATGATATCCCCCCTCAAGTACGCTGGGAAAGGAATTCGAGTTATTTCGAAACAGCCGGAGTGACGGTTATGCAGAAATTCCTCGAAGGCTTTCACAGTGAACATTCTGTGTTTGAAACCATATGTCGACATATTGGAGAACGGTTTAACTCGGGCCTGCTGTTTTTGATGTGACTCTACCACGTTAATATGTTTTTTAAAGAACACATGAGGCAATGCCCAATGGCTGGAAATCTTAACCTACCTCATGCCTCAGTTTGCAACTATATCCTCTTTGTACAAAAAGTGGTTTTACTTCTACAAACATCTTGTTCAAAGACCAACACTATACATATAGGAAACTCTATACATTGTCAAAAAGAGCAAGTTTCGTTCTGAGATGAAGCAGCTCTTTCATTGAGGCCTCGATGGATACCTTTACTGAATCCCCGTGAACATCCGGGTTAGAATTGGTCTTCATGAAATCATACTTGTCGTAAGAGGCGACTAACGGGACCGGGTGGTCAGGCTCACTGACTTGGTTGACACATGTCGTCGTATTCCAATTGAGTAGATCGAAGCTCATGCTGTTGATCACCGGATTGTCTGGTCCAAACTCGATTATTTACAGACCACCGCAATACTGCCGAGTTAACCTAAAAAACACACGAAACAAACTAAATCTGTAACAACAAAATGCGCATTTGCGAAATCACTTTATGATGTTCACTTATTTGCAGGAGTCGACTATCATTTAACACTGATATATATTGTAGGATGCACTAACGGCTACGTGCAGGGATACAGATGTATACGGTGTGGGTCTGGATGTCAAAGGGGTAGATGTGATGCTGATGACGGAGAATGCCGGTGTAATCCAGGCTGGATAGGAAATCGTTGCACAACAAGTATGTCGATTTCAACACATATTAGTCTCTTGTTTTATACCTGTTTATGGTGTCGACATGGCTTACAGTAACAAATATTCTTGCATTACAGATACCCTGTGTCATTACGTCTTGATACGTTATGTATGTCGTCACGTTGGGGTTTCAAATCTTATAAAAGACTCCTTCATCTTTGCAAACAATCCATCTCCCGAGTTTGTATACTGAGTCAAAAGAGAAACTTCATATTCTTTCTTCAGGGCAATATAAAAGAACAAGAGATGGTAAGATGGTTAAATTGTAATTATTTCATTGCTGAGATCTGTGTGATGTACTCGATACACTGACAGTGCCATCATCAGTTCCATTAGGCTACACCGCCGTTCTAAAACATGGGTATACAGAATGTCAAGTCACAAGAATAAAAATGCGAAATTTCTCAGTTCAATATCGTGTATGGCCGCCCCGCGAATCCCCCGCTGCCAAACACCGTCTCCTTCATCGACTGCCTGATGCTTGTGAACACGTGGTTGGGGGTTCTGCACCATTGCTCTTGCAAGGCAGCGCCAAGTTCTTGCAAATTCTGAGGTTGGTTCCTAAGACCACGAAGCCTTCTCCCAAGTGCATCCCAAACGTGCTCTATTGGATTAAGGTCAGGGGACCTCGATGGCCAGTCCATGACGTTGATTCCAGCGTTTTGAAGAAAATTTCGCGTCAACATCGCGGTATGCGGCCGAGCATTAGCATGCTGGAACTGTAGACCTGGGCCATGAGCCGCCATGAAAGGAACGAGTTCAGGGTTGAGCACCTGGTCGCGGTAAGCAGCAGCTGTGAAGTTTCCACGGATGACCAGAAGTCGGGAACGGTTGTTCCCACAGAAAGCACCCCACATCATGCAACTTCCGCCCCCAAATCTGTCGACTTCCTGTACACAACATTGGGCATACCGTTTACGACGTCGTCTCCAGACTCTATGCCTGCCGTCCGCGAATCTCAGGGTTAACCAGGATTCATCGCTAAAGACGACTCGATTCCAGTCTCTCTGGGTCCATCGGAGGTGACGTTGGGCCCACAGCAGACGTTGACGTTGATGAAACGGCGTCAATACTGGCCCACAATATGGACGTCGAGAATGGAGATTGGCAGCCCGCAACCGATTTCGAATGGTCTGTGAGGACAGTCGACCTCTAAACATCTCAGCCCTGGTTCGTGTAGCCGGCAGAAATCTGTCACGTAGGTGACGTAGGACGATTTGACGGTCTTCTGCTCGTGACGTCACGCGTGGACGACCCGACCTTTGGCGATCAGAAGTGGTGCCAGTTTGTTGTAGACGACCTCGCAAGTCATACACGGTACGACGGCTGCATCCAATTGCTCTTGCGACGTCAATAACTGATCTTCCCGCTTGCAACATGCCAACGGCACGTTCACGTTGCACATTTGACAATCGTGGCATTTCAAGTACCGTTCAATTCTTGAAGCCAATGCAAACACGTGCACATGAAGAAAACTTCGATGCGAAGACCACGTGATCGACTGCACGTGCAAAACCTGATTTGGCACTAACGTCATTTGCACGACGAATGGATGGGTTTGAGTGGGTTTTGCTAACGTTTTTCTAGAGCCGAAAGATAGGGATCCCATTTCGGATACATAGATGTATCATCAGAGAAAAATTATTCATTATTTTTCAAATTACATTTTGTGAAGTTTCTTTTTTGACTCAGTATATTATTGCTGTGTAGTGCAGACACACCTCGTTATAGCGTGTGATAGTATTTCGTTATAGCGTGTGATAGTACCTCGTTATAGCGTGTGGTAGTATTTCGTTATAGTGGGTGATAGTATCTCGTTATAGCGGGTGATAGTATCTCGTTATAGCGCGTGATAGTATCTTCAAACGTATGATGTCCAGATACGCAATCCGATGATATTACAACTGACACCACGGTTTGTTAAACATAATGCTGGAGCAACACATTTATATCATTTTTTATGTTTGTTCTTAATGATTGACCTCATTTAGTAATAACTGACGCAAGTAATACAACGCATTGCTTTACCAAATGACGGGACGGCATTAAATAATACTTGTTCGTATTGCTTGAAGTCTGACTAATTTTATACAACGCTTTGTTTTTCTTACTGCGCTACTGTTAACGGTTGGAAGGCAGGTTATTATAACTGACACAGTACATACAGTCAAATCCAAATGTCTCAAACTCGGTTGAGACGAATTCTCGGTTGTGTCGAACTCGTCTCTCGGTCCCTACCGATTTCCTTATATATTTATCATTATTTCTATGCTGGCGGATGTGTCGAACATTCGGATAAGTCGAACTGCACCCTTGGTCTCGACGAGTTCGACACAGTTGGGTTTGACTGTATACATTACATGTATATGCAATTGTTGTACTAAATGTCTGGAGTGTATTGTTTACACTTGTGTAAGCTTATGCATTACTTTGTGGGCAGGATGCTCTGATGGTTTTTACGTGTACGGACGGATGTGCATACGTTGTAGTAGCCGGTGCTCGGGACGTTGTAATGTTGCTGATGGCACATGTAGATGCAGGACTGGCTGGGCAGGACGTCGTTGCACCATTAAAATGGCGATATCAGGTAATTTGCATTAGTGTATTGTTATAAAATTATCCAGTTGTTTGAGAATGTAGGAGCCTGGTCCATTGTACATAAAGTCGATGCAGTGGTCTTTCCGACAGCATTCGGTTGAAAAACCTGGGTCTGTGGCCCTCTGGAGTACGTAAGTCCCAAAACTTCAAAGTCAATTTAGCTCTACCAAACTTTTAATCGTTGAATAATTGTTATTTTTAATAATGGCTAAAACTCAGCACAATCGCTGACCCAGCTAGGGTCTATGCAGGTAGCAAAAGTACTGTAAGTCTTTTTGATTTTTATGTTGATGTAAATTAAATTGATGTTCTCGTCACAATATGGCTGTTATATTGCCGATGGGACGCTAAATATTAACTCAATCACTCACTCACTGTGGCCCTTTGATGTGGCACCGATTAATATCACATATGTTATATTTGTGATTACACTTTCTCAGTAAAGTACAGATTCGGGTCTTTGGGGGCTGAGATCCAACCTGGATTACTTTCAAAGTAGGACTAGCACACAAAGTCAGCAATCTAACCCACTCAGCCGACGTAGTTCTAAAAATGGAAGTCTGACAACTAGTAGTATAGATCACGTACTTTGTGTACCCCTGTGACAAGTGCAATATGGCGCTTCTTCCATGGCCAAAGCTATGCATACACCTCGCCGTTTTAGAGAGTTACCAAATGTAACATATAGTTGAGATTACACATTCTCGGAAAAATATACATGCTTCTACTTTAGGGGTTAAAGACCCAACGGGGGTCAAGGAGATGATCAGACACCACTCCAAAAGTTAACGGACTGACTCTCAGCCTATTTCTTTTCCAAGCGTCAGCTGTTCCAAACTTATCATTTTCTGATTAAAATAAAATGAATGCAGTAAAGAGGGTTGGGGTAAACCTTCTTAGGCTCATCAGCTCTGGGCCCTTGATAATGATTTTACATTTTTAAATTCTTATCTTGAAATTTCTAGATCATTGTCTTGAAATTTACATGTATCTTGAAATTTCAACTTCGTATCTTGAAATTTCAACATATTGTCGAAATTTCAACTTAGCATCTCTTGAAGTATCATGCAAAATTTAAAAACACGAATGGTCCCAAAAGGCTTCCGTAATTTAGCGTTTAAACAAATGCATTTTCTACAAGCAGATGAAATAGCAACAAAGGCATCGTCGACAACCGCAACCAACGTGACGGAATCCACCAAGGCTGACACTCTATCAACCACAGGTAAAACGTCAACATAATTCCTCCTCTCCAGTTTGTTGACGTGTTGTTTTACGCCGCACTCAGCAATATTACAGCTATAGGGCGTTGATCTGTAAATAATCGAGTCTGGACCAGACAAGCCAGTGATCAACAACATCAGCATCGTTCTACGCAATTGGGAACCAATGACACGACATCCCGTTAGTCGCCTCTTACAACAGTCATGGGTTGCTGAAGACCAATTCTAACCCGGATGTCGCTTACAGTGTCAGTGTTTCGGGAAATTTCTATTAACCATGTTGATAAACATGTTTTCTATTGAGAGTTTAATTGAACCTTAGAATCAACACTCTAACAGTCTGAAAACAGTGAATGTCATTAACGTCCATTTGGTGTTTGAAGGACAAGAGCTGTGATATTTTGAGGACAAAAATATTAGTATTATTGTAATCCGTAGGAACTCAGACGCCAACCTCTTGGAGCAGTACCGATCTAACAACTCAGACGCCAACCAATAGGAGCACTACCGATTTGAAACCGGGTAGGTTAATCACTGAATCAATGACAGGAAGACACAAGTACTGTGTGTTATAAACAGTACGAGTATCAATGCAGATACTCCCTTGGTTGTTGTTTAACGCCCCGCTCAGCAATATTCTCGCTATATTGCAGCGTTTTGTAAATAATAGAGTCAGGAATAGACAATCCAGTGATCAAAAGCATGAGCATGGGTCAACGCAACATTCATGAACCAAGTCAGCGAGCCTGACCTTCCGATCCCATTAATCGCCTCTTGCGACAAGCAGGCGTTACTGAAGACGAATTCCATCCGGATATTTAGGAGTTGCAGATACTGGTAAAACAGTGGTGAGATTTAAGCTGAATAAGGCTCACATTCTATTGTATCAACAATAACACCATAGATCACTTCTCCTTTACACAGTTGCTTTTGATACTGTTGTCAGATGGAGAGCAGGTGACCAAAGAAGAAAAAACAACTTGGACATACGTGCTCATATACAGTTTGACGCCAGTCGTAATCATATCATGTACCATTTTGGTCCTGTGCTTGGTGTTAAAAAGGTGAGATTGTATATGTAAGCCGGTCGTGGTATAACTGCCACTTTAGGCTTACCACAAACATCACCTCACAGTGATGTCACTGTTTCTTTAGACTACCCTCCTTAATAACTGACAAGCATGTAGACTTATGTTATGTAAATGCCGTTTTAGGTTTACCACTATCATTACCTGACACACCATATAGCTTTAGGTCTACCCCCTACATTAGCTGACACACCTTATAGCTTTAGGTCTACCCCTACATTACCTGACACACCATATAGCTTTAGGTCTACCCCCTACATTACCTGACACACCATATAGCTTTAGGTCTACCACCTACATTAGCTGACACACCTTATA
Organism: Haliotis rubra; assembly: GCF_003918875.1. NCBI lineage: Eukaryota > Metazoa > Mollusca > Gastropoda > Lepetellida > Haliotidae > Haliotis > Haliotis rubra. The sequence goes on along the minus strand of NW_025766036.1, from coordinate 21,112 downwards.
GCTTTAGGTCTACCCCCTACATTACCTGACACACCTTATAGCTTTAGGTCTACCACCTACATTAGCTGACACACCATATAGCTTTAGGTCTACCACCTACATTAGCTGACACACCATATAGCTTTAGGTCTACCACCTACATTACCTGACACACCATATAGCTTTAGGTCTACCACCTACATTAGCTGACACACCATATAGCTTTAGGTCTACCACCTACATTAGCTGACACACCATATAGCTTTAGGTCTACCACCTACATTACCTGACACACCATATAGCTTTAGGTCTACCACCTACATTACCTGACACACCATATAGCTTTAGGCCACCACCTACATTAGCTGACACACCATATAGCTTTAGGTCTACCACCTACATTAGCTGACACACCATATAGCTTTAGGTCTACAACCTACATTACCTGACACACCATATAGCTTTAGGTCTACCACCTACATTTGCTGACACACCATATAGCTTTAAGTCTACCACCTACATTAGCTGACACGCCATATAGCTTTAGGTCTACCACCTACATTAGCTGACACACCATATAGCTTTAGGTCTACCACCTACATTACCTGACACACCATATAGCTTTAGGTCTACCACCTACATTACCTGACACACCATATAGCTTTAGGTCTACCACCAACATTACCTGACACACCATATAGCTTTAGGTCTACCCCCTACATTAGCTGACACACCATATTGCTTTAGGTCTACCACCTACATTAGCTGACACTTTAGGCTTACCTGTCACATTAGCCGACACAGTATACAGCTGCCACTTTAGGCTTGCCTGTCACATTAGCCGACACAGTATACAGCTGCCACTTTAGGCTTGCCTGTCACATTAGCCGACACAGTATACAGCTGCCACTTTAGCCTTACCACCCACACAGTATACAGCTGCATCCTGAGCCTTACCACTCACATCAGCTGCTGTATCTGGTATAGCTGTCTTTTTGCCTACCACCAACATGAGCTGACTCGCAGTATATAACTGCCTCAACAGCTGTTACAGTTGAGTTGAGTTGAGTTGGGGTTTACGCCACATCATCATTAATTACTCTAGCCAGATATCAAGTCTGCATTCATAAACATGTTAAGGGGTACGACCAAAAGGATGGCCGATTAGGCCTTTCGACAGGGTAAAGTTTCTATACAACAAAGGAGTGATTTTCTAGCTGTTACAACATCTTTAAGCTGAAACCACATATGTGTGTTTCATAGGCTTACCAACCACTTATATTTTCAATCAAGTACCAAATAGCAAAGAGTGTGAGTGATTCCTGTTTGTTTTATGTTTAACGTCTCGTGACAATATGTCGCGTCAACGTGAGATTGGGACAGACCCGTGAAGATCCGGGTTAGAATTGGTCTTCAGCAACCCATGCTTGTCGTAAGAGGCGACTAGCAGGATAGGGCGCACAGGCTCGTTCACTTGGTTGACAATATGTCACCGTATCCTAGTTGCTTAGATCGATGCTCATGATGTTGATTACTGGACTGTCTGCTCCAGAATCGATTATCTACAGACCGCCGCCATATAGCTGGAATATTGCTGTGGCGTTAAACAACAAACCAACCAAATCAAGCTGGAATATGAAGCCTGGAAGTCCACCAGCTCGGGTATGGATCTAACGACCATATAATCATATAATGATTATTAATATAGAATCTGGACCGACAACTCTTCTGTTGTCCAAGAGACGCAACTCAGCAACCCCACTTACGTCTTCTTAGACTGAGTATCTGTTGCAACCTGTAGCATTATCTGACTCAGAATATGCTGATTATATCGATATACGTTATTTATCGTTTAGACGACGTCCAAGGAAGACATCCGTTAAGACATCTGGCGCCAAAGTACCATCCACAGCAGACGATCTCGCGTCAGACCAGGCGGTACACTTCACCGCTGTTTCGGAGGGCGATGACGACAGACATTATGACGCTATTCAAGACCCAGTGACTCAAGTCGATGCAGGTCATGACGATGAAGCAGATACGGTCCCAGAGGAGAATGTGTATGAAATACCTTCTGATAACGAATGTGCAAAAGTCTATGGAAATATTTCAGAGAGTAATGATGGGAATCTCTATGAAACTCCTTCAGTAAACATGGACAGACATATCTACGAAGGACTTAAAACACGAACGAAAATATCCAAAAAGTAAACACAACGTATTACTCCACATAGAATTCAGTGCCCATTTTGAGACTGATGTCTGCCAAACACTGAGATCAATACATAATTTGGTGAAAATACTGAAAAATGTTTGTGATTATATGAATTTTAAATAAATAGTGATTTTTATGAAACCAATACGAAATGCATTTACTGACCTATCTATCAGAAAGTAAGGAGTAAATGGTTCCCACTTCTAGTAAAGAGCGACTGTGGGTGTTTTTTTTAAAAATATTTTAAGCCATGTAAGATGTGATATACACGATTTCGTATTTATGTTTATACATATACCGAAGCTATGTGAAATCCTCATATTTCACGACTTACCAGTGTGTACATATTGTGTTAAAAGACCTAATAACTGAATAAAGTTTACAATCCATTAGTTTCTCTTTACATATATTTCTTTTCCAAGAAAAGTGGATTAAATTAAGCTTCCTCCTTACAACCAGGCAGGAAGCTCTCTGTCATACATTGATGTTGTCACGCGTATGGACTCCCGTGACAACAATGTCTCGATCTTACCCTCTCCAACCACTCTACTTTGCAAAGTGGCGACTTCCGGTGTAGCCCTTGTATATCACAGAGTAGGAGGAAACATGCTCTGACTCGAATTTTCCTTCCTTTTGTTGAAGCTATCGTTGTAGCGAATGCCATATCGTTAATGGTGTCTATGGATGGTGTCATATGAATCATATTTTGAAAACGTATCAACTCATACCTATTTGGAGGCGGTGGGGTAGCCTAGTCGTTATAAAACGTTCGCTCGTCACGTCGAAGACCTTGGTTCGATTCCCCACATGTGTGCAATGTGTAAAGCCAATTCATGGTGTCCCTGTCGTTGTATTGCTGTAATATTGCTAAAGGCGGCGTAAAACTAAACTCACTCACTGATACCTATTTGACTGTGTTCAGACATCCACGTATTTAACTCCTGGCTTATGTGATTGGACCCGTGTGTTGTAAGGAGTGGGTGGATGGGTTAAAATCCGGGTTAGAATTGATCTTCAGCAACCCCTGCTTGTCCTAGGAGGTGACTAACGGGTGGTCAGGCTCGTATCCCAATTGCGTATATCGATGCTCACGATGTTGATCACTGGATTATCTGGTCCAGACTAGATTATATACTGACCTACGCCATATAGCCTGAATATTGCTGAGTGCGGCGTTAAACACCAGTCAATCTCCCAAGTATGCGATTGGTCTTGTCGCTATATTGCGGAAATAATGCTGAAGCGACGTAAAGTGTCAACACAACTACAACTCAACCATGTTATGTTTGCAGTGCGGGATGACTGAACGGTAAAGCAAAAGAAGGTAAAAATATGACTTGAGCAAAACATGAAAAACGAGGAAGAGAACTGTCGCTGAAACACAGCAAACATCCCGTATCAATTATTTCACCATGGAATAATGACATCTGGTTTGATTCTTTTTATGCTTAATCACCACGGGTGTATACTTTTAAATCACTTTCCGTTTTCTCGCAAAAGTGGCCACAGCATTCAAACTGAAAAAGCCCTTTTATCAAACTACAGTGGAATCTGTCAAAACCGGACTCTGGGCTATCCGCTTTTCTCCATAATCCGGACTACTCTCTGAGTCCCGGCAAAACTGTTCTTAATTTATCATTAAAGCTTGCTTTATAATCCGGACTCTCTCAATTACGGACTAACATAACAGTCCCAACAATCACTTTGCTGTGAGAACAATGCTTTGTAATCCGGACTTAGCTGACTAAAATAACAGTCCGTTGAATAAATATCTCCGTTACTTCTGTTGGGGTCCTAATAGCGGCCAGCTCAGACCACAAGACAACTGGCAGTTACTATCACTATCACTGTCAACGAAATGGTAATTTTACTCATAATGTTAAAACAGAATATTTCTGCTAGCTGAAGTGAATCGTGTGTCCCTCCCATATCAATAACTTCGACCCACATTATTCGCAGCAATCACTATCATATGTATAGTATCAATAATTATGAGCTAACTCAGTATTTGTTCAAAGTGAAGTTCAGTATATGAGTAAGAAATCATTTATGTTTTTTTATATCTAATAAACGAAAATATACTTCTAGTTGCAATTTGTGCTGAACTAGCTCGTCTCCGAAAACAGCGTATATTCTTCGTAAATCGCCCAGTTTATCATGACTGTGACGTAACCGGAAGCAAACGCGTCTTGTTTCCTTTCTTGTAATTGTCCTGCTTGTTTCGAGGACATTGACGCCCACATCTCCAACCAGGATCCTTCACATTGTTGTATCCTATTATTTGAAAACACATTTGAACTTCTGGGAAACTTTCAGATTTGTTCTGTTGTTTAACGCCGCACTCACCAATATTTCAGGCGGTCTGTAAATAATCGAGTCTGGACCAGACAATACAGATCTTTCAATTGTCACTCCATCGTAACATATGCTATCTTTAGGATTCTTGTCCATTTTGCGGATGCGTACCTTCCGGAATTCGAAATTCAAATCTCAGGGAGGCGGTTGGGTAGTCTTGTGGTTAAAGCATTGGCTCGTCACGCCGAAGACCCGGGTTCGAATCCGCATGGGTACAATGAGTGAAGCCCTTTTCTGGTGTCCCCCGCCGTGATATTGCTGGAATATTGCTAAAAGCGGCGTAAAACTAAACTCAGTCAGTCAGTCAGTCATGTCTCAGGGCAAGGCACTACGTAACAATTGAAAATCTCTTGTGAAGGGGAGGTAACTTTCTCTGATTTTACTGGTTCATTGTTTCTGAAAACAGCCTGACATGCAAGCGAATCTCAGGCATACCACCAAGAGCGAAAGGAGCAAGAACAAATATTCCACTGCATATAACATACTTAAGAGTCAACTTAACTAGCGTTTCAATGTAAAATATATATTTTCTTATGTATCATTATGCGATGATGATTTGATGATGATGATGATGTGTGTGTGCGTGCGTGCGTGCGTGCGTGCGTGCGTGCGTGTGTGTGTATGTGTGATATGTAATAGTCCTGCGTTTTCAGTGATGTGATCTCATGCATAGTATAGATATTGACTCAGTACAGTAATGATGGCTTCAAGCAGACCAGTCCTTGCTTTATTCCATCAATTTCAAGCAGGGTGACCACACGTGAGATCAAGGAGGCGCTGTTTTGAAAAAAATGTGCTTGCAAAACAAACAGCTGGCACACATCAGTATTAAACCTATTGTGACTGCAACCTCCGACATAGTTAAACAAAGTTAATTTCTTATGTGTCAGCCGAATCGTTCTGCCTTTTTGACAAGTGTCAACTCTCCCTTTATGGTGGTCATTATTCCAGCCAGGGTGCGAAATATCCACTGGCCCGCTAGCTTGTGGCTAGTAAACATCCAGTCGGGCCAGTAATTCTCCAGTCACTGGCCCCACTGGCTAGTGAATTTTCATTGGTCCATTTTGTAAATACATGTATGTCAGTTTCTCCGACTTGTGAAATTATAATAGTATTACACTTGTAAATAATGCAAGATTATGGCCTGATAAAAATGTTCATCATATTAGCAGCTTAATGATGAGACCAGTGTCATGCCGACAATATCCATTTCTCAAACACTGTTTTACTGGTTGTACATAATTGCCACGAACCAATCAGTTGCTCTGTAACCAGTCTGAGTAAACTTAGGCTCAGTATTATTCGTTACACTGCTATACTGAGTCTAACAAAACCAAGGTTGCGTCAGCTAACCCTTTGGACTGACCAATTCGAACACAGCTTACCAAAATCGCTAAAGTTAACATTCGCACATACCGTTTGAACCTTTACCTAAAAAGCTCGAACGATTCCGAATGCTATTTTCCGCACGATCGCTTCCGAGTGATACACGCAATGAGTAAACAGTCGCTGAAAATAGCGTTTTTGTCAATAGTCAAGGATGTCATCTTGCGAAAATATACTCATGCCAATAATGGTTGTCACCCCCTCCCCACCCCAACCCCCACACACCTCACACCCCACCCCACACCCCCTCTCCAATTAAAAACATTGATGGGGGTGACAACCATTATTGGCAATGAGTATATAAGCAAATAGTAACCATGTCATTAGAAACCCCTAAGCGTATATACTGCAGGTCAAATATCTGTGTTTTAATCGGATTTTCGTTTATTGATAGATCAGTGTCAGCGACCAGGGAAGAGAAAATCCAAAAACCGTTTTGTAAGTCCCACCGAACCCTAACAAGTAGTCGTTGTCTGATTGGTTAAATCCGTTCGGCCGTCTCACCTTTGATTGGACGGTCATAGGTTGCTCAAACGTTAAAGGTCACATGCAACGTAAAACACAACTTTGCAGATTCTGATACCTTTCGGTATGGACTTACCGAAACAAATCGTCAAAAATGCAAATTCAACTTATAAGGTTGAAAGAAAACGCCATGAAAAAAAACGCGCGAAATCGGAGTTCAAACGTTTCACTAATTTTCCCCCGACTTTTCTGGGGAAAACGGGTTTCAAAAGCTGGGCTGCGCTCATAGCACGTGCGCAGTGAAATAGGTTCGCGCAGCTTGGAAGCGGGTTGTCCGGTGAATACTCGGTGAAGGCTTTGGTGTGAGCTATTTTTCTAATGTTTTGTTGATATCTCACAGGCGCGAGCATTTTATATGTTATGACAGTAAATTAACTGTTTATATAATTTCACCACACGTTCTTCTTACCGAGTCACTTTCTCAGTTCGATACTTAAAAGCAATGTCATTATTTAGCGTTGACAGAATTTCTAACTGTGATATAGATATGTCGTTGTCACAGACAAAACTCAATGTCTTGTTTTATTGACACCTGTATGTCTGCCTGCCTGTCTGCTAATGACAATATTTAATACACAGCTGCTAACACTGACCACATGCAATTTGAACTTAACACCAATCAGGCTATACACCATAAACAAAATGCATTGATTTATGGCCCGAGTTCGGTCTCTGTCACATTATGTAATTACACAGACAGACAGGTGTGATAGTTGAACACTTGACATGTTAGGATGTCTGTTGATTGCAAAATGTTACACACAAAAAATGAGCATGTATTTACAAAACCCAACATTTCTACATATACACACACAATATGCCGTGAGGGCATACGCAAATGAACCAGCCGTTACACTTGAGTGCACACCCACCCGCTCTGACTGGGTTCGGTATCCCGGCTGCTTCGTTTCTTGGGAAGTAAACCCAAGTACACAATATTGCACTTTTGATTTGCGATTGTACGCTTATAATTTTGTTTATATGTTTTTTCATAACCAGCAATGTATATTATATGTCACGAATAAGTGATAATTGTGTTTTAATTATGTTTGATTTTTTGGTTGCATGTGACCTTTAACGAATGATACTGAGCCTAAGTTTATTTACTGCTCTGTAACTTATTACAGCGAAACAGAAAATGTGTACTGTCAGACAGTGGCACGCACCTGCGAAAGTAGTCACTGTTAGGTTAAGAAACTCAGACATGTGTTTTCTTATTTGTTTTTATGGTATTCTACCTTTTTGTAATCTTTTTCTTAATTTCTGCATTCGAATTTCGGGTTAGTGATTTACTTTGTGGGCTAGTATCTTTCAGACATAGCTAGCCCGACCGGCTAGCAAAATTTGGAAACTAATCGCACACTGAATTCCAACAGGTCCCGCCCTTGATGTCAAGAGTCAACTATTGATGTACTATCTAGCAAACTCGAGCACAGTTTTCACAGAGCATCATTGAACTCTTCCGTAAGTCAAGCCCAAGAGCAGCAATATATATATGGTAAACATGTGGAGGACACTTCCAAATTTGTCTCATATCTGAAAAAAACTTCTTTTCGAAGCTATTCCCTAGTTTCACTTATCCAGCAGGTTCTTATGTTCATTCAGGTGCACTGTTGACTTTACACTGCATGTGGTAATGACGGATACGAACACCTGGGCCTTTGTTATTTGATTGTGACTTCTAATCGGAATCGAACAATCGATTGCATTTAGCAAAGATTTCTTTCGGAATCAGATAGGGGTTCTGCCGCTTTTTACAAGTCAAGTAAGTGAAAAATACATGGTCATCGATTCGAACTTGGTGATTTTTTATGACGGAGCATGATAATTGTACTATCTGATCAAAGACCATTCAGTGGAATCTAAAAGTAGGATACTCAACTTTGAAAGGACATTCGGTGTAGATTCTAATAGCGTTATCATCGGTCAAATAGACTTGACATTCGTTGTTCTCCCAAGTTGGTGGTAAATGTATATAAGTTAATTCATTTGGAATACGCACAATCAGGAAACATGTATCTCTGAAATGCTATCGTCAAGTCGTCAAGGATAGACGAGTTAAGTTGTAACGCTGTGTTCAAGATTCTTGTACTTAAATAGCGATGAAGCGTGGAAACACTGTGTTTGGAAACTGGTGATTACCTGGGGCGGAGGTGTCGACCGTGGGCGCATTGAACTGAAAAAAGAATAAACAACGGTGTAAGTAACTTTCAAAGAATGCAAAGCAGTTAACTTCCATTTTTTGTAACATAAATTTCATCCCTTCTCTCTCTCTCTCTCTCTCTCTCTCTCTCTCTCTCTCTCTCTCTCTCTCTCTCTCTCTCTCTCTCTCTCTCTCTCTCTCTCTCTCTCTCTGTCTCTCTCGTCATATGAGCGAAGTATTGTCAAGCACGACGTTAAACCCAATTTCATCTCACTTCACCTGTCTCTCTCTCCTCCCACGAAAGCACAAGACATTTTACTAGCGCTTCAATCATTTTGCAACCAATACACTTCCCACACCTCACAGTACGCAAAGTGCGGTAAACAGACCTGTCAGATCTATTCCTGACTAATTCAAACAAATATATCTATCATTAGAAGTATGATCAATTCACACATTGCTCTGATTACAGGTAATCGACTAAAAACAGGTGTGATTCTATATGATATCACTTTAATTCACAGCATGCAAACCCCTGGTTTTAAATTTCCAGTGATGTCATAGTGTGCGGAATCGTCGACAAAAATGGGGGAAAATTGGGTATTTGTTGTGGGCATTGTGTGTTTTCAGTTATCCCTACAATCTTCAGGGAATATATCTTATTCAGGAACACGTACGCGAAATGTTCAGGGAACATCTGACTCCGAGAAGACATACTGTTAAGGGAACAGCTGCCTCAGGGAACACGAACACGTAACCCCATGAAATGTTCAGGAAATATCTGACTCTGGGAGTACGCACAAGCAACTCCCTGAACTGTTCAGGGAACATGTGACTCAGGGAACACGCACAGGCAACCTCCTGAAATGTTCAGGTAATATTGGACTCCGGGAAGACATATATATACGCAACCTCCTGAAATGTTCAAGGAATATGTAACTGCGGGAAAACTTATATGTACCCTCCGGAAATGTTGGGGAACATCTGAATCCGGGAACACCTGAACGTTACCTTCTGAAATGTTCGGGGAACATGTTCCGGAGTTCGGGGAACATTTGACTCCGGAAACACGAACACGCAACCTCCGGGGAATATCTGACTCGGGAACACGCACAGATGTTCGGGGAATATCTGACTCCGGGAACACGCACAGACAACCTCCTGAAATGTTCGGGGAATATCTGACTCCGGAAACGCACGGCAACCTCCTGAAATGTTCAACATCTGACTCCGGAAACACGCACAGGCGACCTCCTGAAATGTTCGGGGAATATCTGACTCCGGGAAGACGCACAGGCAACCTCCTGCAATATCTGACTCGGAAACACGCAACAACTCCTGAAATGTTCGGAACATCTGACTCCGGAAACACGCACAGGCAACCTCCTGATATGTTCGGGGAATATCTGACTCCGGAAGACGCACAGACAACCTCCTGAAATGTTCGGGGAATATCTGACTCTGGAAACACGCACAGGCAACCTCCTGATATGTTCGGGGAATATCTGACTCTGGGAACACGCACAGGCAACCTCCTGAAATGTTCGGGGAACATCTGACTCCGGGAAGACGTAAACGCAACCTCCTGAAATGTTCGGGGAATATCTGACTCCGGAAACACGCACAGGGAACCTCCTGAAATGTTCGGGGAATATCTGACTCCGGAAACACGCACAGGCAACCTCCTGATATGTTCGGGGAATATCTGACTCTGGAAACACGCACAGGCAACCTCCTGAAATGTTCGAGGAACATCTGACTCCGGGAAGACGTAAACGCAACCTCCTGAAATGTTTGGGGAATATCTGACTCCGGAAACACGCACAGGCAACCTCCTGAAATTTTGGGGAAAATCTGACTCCGGAAACACGCACAGGCAACCTCCTGATATGTTCGGGGAATATCTGACTCCGGAAACACTCACAGGGAACCTCCTGAAATGTCCGGGGAATATCTGACTCCGGAAACACGCACAGGCAACCTCCTGATATGTTCGGGGAATATCTGACTCCGGAAACACTCACAGGGAACCTCCTGAAATGTTCGGGGAATATCTGACTCCAGGAAGACGTAAACGCAACCTCCTGAAATGTTCGGGGAATAGCTGACTCCGGAAACACGCACAGGCAACCTCCTGAAATGTTGGGGAATATCTGACTCCGGAAACACGCACAGGCAACCTCCTGATATGTTCGGGGAATATCTGACTCTGGAAACACGCACAGGCAACCTCCTGATATGTTTGGGGAATATCTGACTCTGGAAACACGCACAGGCAACCTCCTGATATGTTCGGGGAATATCTGACTCTGGAAACACGCACAGGCAACCTCCTGAAATGTTGGGGAATATCTGACTCCGGAAACACGCACAGGCAACCTCCTGAAATGTTAGGGGAATATCTGACTCTGGAAACACGCACAGGCAACCTCCTGATATATTTGGGGAATATCTGACTCTGGAAACACGCACAGGCAACCTCCTGATATGTTCGGGGAATATCTGACTCTGGGAAAACGTAAACGCAACCTCCTGAAATGTTCGGTGAGTATCTGGGAACACATACTGTTCAATGAACATCTGACTCCGTGAACATTTATATGTAAACTCCTGAAATGTTCTATATTACCAATAGTCCCCAAGACTAACATCTTGTCTCTGATATGAACACATTCGACAGAAATATGCAGTTTTAAATTATCTATTTTAAAATGTCCAGAGACGTTCTGCAGTTTCAGAAACTGCAGTTAGTTATCTAAACTTACCACTCACTTGCATGAACTGTGTTGGATATATTTGTTTCAGGGTCAGTATGACAGACTAGTAATCCTCATCCTGTAAGACATATTGGATTGGATTTTGGACATAATATATTTCCTGAACTTAGCTTGCCATTATTTACAGAGAGTTTATGTAATTAGTTTTGTAGTAACCGAGATTGAAATGCAGCCACATGCCCTTTGATGTTCACGGAATTAACTGTGAAACGATCAATATGGAGCCGCCCTTCATCCAATTTTCACATTTCAAAATATCAAGCTACTTGACACATGCTCGTAGCAGTAATAACATTTAACTAAGTCCAATTAGTTACTTATGTATCTACTTATACACTGATCTACATCGCAACATGGTGTTTACTGCTAAGCTGTTAAAGCTTTACTGATTTTATATTACAGCGTTGTGTTTACTATTATCGCGTTGATTTTTTTGTTACTGGTCGATATTTCAAAACTTTTGCTATTCTGGTATATTTGTTTATATTCTTACTGTTCTGTTTTACTGGGGCGGTGGAGTACCCTAGTGGTTAAAGCGTTCGCTCGTCACGACGAAGACCCGGGTTCGATTCCCCACACCGGTACAATATGTGAAGCCCATTTCTGGTGTCCTCCGCTGTGATATTGCTGGAATATTGCTAAAAGCGGCGTAAAACTAAACTCACTCACACATTCTGTTTTACTGCTAACCATGGCGCATGTGGCTTGCTAGACTAAGGCTTAGTCTCTGAATATATATAATTTTGATAGTAACAAACAAGCCCATTTATATTGAAAAGGAGCCCTAAGGAGACCAGAGATTCAGAACCTGGGGAAATCTAGACTTGCTTTATTTAGGGCTTTAGCACTGCAGAGAGGGTTAGCAGTAGAGAAATTAATGTGGTTCAGGTACTGTGAGACAGACTACTAACATTATAACTGATGTAAATCTAGGAGCGCTTAGTAATGATTGATTTGTGGAACAGTAGCTGGCTGATTATGCAACCTTTTACTCTGATCATAAATTGTTGATCATAGTATCAACCACCATGTAGGAAGCAAAAGCACTGTAAGGTTGTTAGTGGTTTATAGCCTGTTTTTCATTGGTAAGAAGAAAGCTATTGAATCTTCTTGTCTTAATTTTCATCTGGTTGGTTTTATTTTATAACTGTGATATACCCACCTATTTTACTGTCCTTTGTTGACAGAATTTTAAAATGTTTTGAGATGGAGATCCTGAACCTGAGGAAATCTAGACTTGCTTTATTTAGGGCTTTAGCACTGCTGAGAGGGCTTGGCAGTAGGGGAAATAATGTGGTTCAGGGACTGTGAGACAGACTAGTGGCTTGCATGTCAAATCCCGTACGTCATGCCATGTCTGCGTAATCCCGAGAGGAGCGGAATGTGCTGTTCTACTATTTTTAGATTCGAGGTCGGTTCCTACCCATAAGCCCTTGCGAGAAGATGTTTACAAACAAGAGCCGAGTCAACATTCTCGATAATCCTGCAGCAGTCGCAATAACAGCAGCAGTGGATGGAGGATAACATGTATGTTTCGTCAGTCTTTGAATAAAAGGTTGTTTAGCTTTATGAGTTAAGTGTACAGGCAGATTTCACACTGGTGCCATATGCAAGCAGGGAATTCCACTGGGGCGTATTTGGGACACGCGATGTCTCAGGCATTCCAGTCCTTTGGTAAGGGAACGCCTGCAAGTCGGACCGGGCCGAGACGGGTCATATCTGTTTCTGGCTAATTATGTAAATATCGACGGTAATAAAAATACATAATTATAATAGCTTACAACAATGACATTAGTAAGCAATAGCGCACCACGGTATGTAGGGTATTGAGCGGCATTTGGAATAACTTGAAGAATGTTTGATGACTAAGAGTGTTGTGGTAAGGTTAAATGTAAAAGACGAATCCTCATACGAATTAGAGAACGATCTTAGTCGAATTGGAGATTTTCTTAAAATCCTAAATGTAATGATAAATGCTCTGGAGAATGTATTATGATAAAAATGCTTCAGATGCCTTTAAAAGGAAAAAAATACATAATACTGTTCGCTGGCCATGTTTGATTGGCTTGAAAAAATATGTTACAAAATTGCATGTTCTGAAGCAGTAACTGTGTACTGTCTATAACAAACCCAGTACTGAACTGGCTGGTTATCGTTTTGCACATATTTGCTTCAAATGAAAATTGATTTAAGTGTAAGCACTACAGAAATACATCTTTTTCAAACTTTTCAATGTCTTTGTCCATAAATTTCATTTTCCTTCTTAGTCAGTTTTCCCGATTTAAAGAAAATGCCATTTCCTCAGAAATCTCATTCCATTTTATATAAACGCAATCCTGTTTTAGAATTACCCATCTACACTGCCCGTTCCGGCTTTTTCAGTCCGACATGCCCGATGACGACCTTTAAATGTACAGGAAACACATGCGGTAGCTGTACAGTAGTCGCAGTGGGTTAGTGTGTGGTGGTTTCGGAATGGACGTATTCTACCTCATTGCGCTATGGGTTCTCTTGTTGCAGTGTAAAGCTCCAGCTTTGGTAAGTAGGCAATATAGGAATAATGTAAGCTTTGTTTTTCTTTTCGCTCCCATCCTTCCTAATCTACTGTTGATAAGCTCATTAACACCTTGACAAGTGTGCATGTGTTGATGATGCCTGTTTTCACTTGCTGCACGGCAAGATGTGCAATACGATGTGTCATAATCCTTATGATTATTAAACTAACTTAGCAGCAACGGGTAACTTTGTTTACTTCGCAATGGAAGAATAGATGCTACCCCAAAATAGCCTTATTAGACCTGCTAGTGAGTGAGTATTTTTACGCCCGCATCGGCCTTTGCAAACTATTTGTATTTTAAGATATAAACCTATATACCACGTATTCAGGTGTCAGCTCAAACGGGAACAGACAAGTGCACCGTTTTACAGCATAGCAACCGCTTAACGTCTGACATAGTGTTACCCAATTACTTTGAGCAATCAACTTATTAAGTTATTACAGTTCGTGATGGAATATACAGCGAAGTCATGTACTATCATCAATACAGATGAAAAGGAATGCTTGCTTATTGAAGCCGTGATTTAAAAGTTACCGACTGACGAAGGATGAGGTTACAAGGGAACATCCGTAGTGGCCGAGGTCAGTACAGTGGTGGTGACGCAGTGCAATGTCCAGGAAGTCCCACACACAAGTAATTGGTGGATGACAGTTGATCCTGGGGTCGACTCTGATAAAGGCAGCTGCATACATTAGCACTAACTAGAACTATAATTTAATGTCATTTTCTTGTTAGGAAGAAAGTAAAGGAGGAAGTGGGCCTTGTTAACGCTCGTGATACTCCAGCCATATAGATTAACGATTAGTCTGTGAAAATACATAAGTTTGATGGAAACAAGAACTCAGTTTAATCTGAAATAGAGCCGCAACGAGGTGGAGGTTACAAACCCGAGGGGAAATCTAGATTTGTTTCAGTTAGGGTTTTGCATTACTGTCGAGCTTGGTCGAGGACAATATTATGGCTCAGGCACTGTGAGCCAGGCTACCAGTCACATGGGGCCAGTAAATCTCGGTGTCCGTACCAGACATACCAGAACACCTGGTGACATCATTATCTTATAAGTAAATCGGAATGGTAAATCAGGATGCTTGTTATATGCAGTCAGTGGATTCTGCTTTCAACGAATATTTTTTTATAAATATGGAAATGTTTTTGGTTATTTTGTATTTATGTGTATCACGATCAATGGCACATTCCCCACGAATACAATCATTCGTAGTTAACAATGTATCGGTGTCAGACCGTCGAATCCATTTCCTTAGGTTACTGGGTTATTTGGATCAATACTACACCGAAACCCCCCCGAGGTATTTGGGAAGAAGCAAGGAAACGATTATAGTCGAATATCAACGAAACAGTCGAGTAAGATTTCCTACGGTCAACACTATATTTACTACAATTAGACCCGAAACAGCATGCGCATATTTCACACACGTAGGGATTCCGCGACCTATTGTGAAAAGTGCCTATTACCCACTCCTGTCTCAACCGAGGAGGCACTGAGGGCCGGGGGGTCATTATGTGCGATCAGGCTCATAGTGAGCCATTGATTTTTGCAGGATATGTCATGAATATTGCTTCGCGTGGCTTTCTGTTAAATGTAAAGACCTGTATCCGTGCAAGAAAAAAGGATGGGTTTATACTCGTCTAAAAGATTTGCTACTTCGGTTTTGCACCTGTTACAATCAGTAGTAGCGAGGGTCTAACCTGAAGCGTGGAATTTTCTATAAGAGTGAACAGTTGTGGTTCATGTGGTTCAAATTCAGACTGTGGTCCTGAGATATATTGACATTCTGTCCCCGAAATAAATGTGTCTTATTTAAAGATATATGTATACAAATAGAATGCTAATATAGAATGGTGTTCGGAACAATATTTGTTAATAGAGCTGACGCAATCTAGACTTGTGAAATCTCTGTAGACTTGAGTTGTAGACTGATAGATATATACTCTAGGGTACGTGTTTTTGACTTGAAAGCAGTATTTTCAGTGAGAAGCACCGAGCATGACTCGTCATCAAGTCATCACATTGATATTTAACAATACCTTCGAGACACTGTGTGAGGTCAGAAGAAGGTGGTGGAGGTCACTCTCCCTGCCGGAGAGTTAGAGAGAGTAATATGAAACCATGGATGTCCTTCACAGACCTGTTACTATGGAAACTCACTTCCCTCTGACCGACTGAGGATAATTCAGTTTAGGATAAGAACTAATGGACGATATCTTCGTTATACTTCAATAATATGGGGACCTTATGTCCACTGAGTGTAAATGGTAAATCCCACATGTCTTGAATATTGGACTACTGGAATATCGATGTTTCACCTAATGTATTTGAATATTGCTCAGTTTGGAACCACAAGGCGATTACTGTATATGTGTATCCTGCTGTCAGGAAAATCGCTTTGCCCTATCTTATTAAAAATCCTCTAGCACTGTGATGGCTAAATCGCATACAGCTGAATGTTTGTATTGTTGCAGTGGCATGGCACACACAACTTGAAGGCTATTACCACAATCTGCATGACGGAGAGGCGAATTATGGTGTGAGCGATACGTAGGAACACAGGCAGCACTGTTTTGCGTGGGGATAATTGCTAGTGGTTTCAATTTAGTGTTATTTCACTGTTAATGTTTGTACATTTTAGATGCGATCAGAGAACACACACGCTGTGTACAGTCTAGCAGTAGTGTGATACAACATGACAGGGATATTTTGCACTCAAACATGACCCCACATAGATATTTCCCAATTCGGATATGACCCCACACAGATATTTCACCACTCGGATATGACCCCACACAGACATATCCCCTCTCGGTTATAAAACCACACAGACAGTTCCCCACTCGGATATAACTCCACACTGACATTTTTGCACTCGGATATGACCCCAAACTGACATTTCACCACTGGGATATAACTCCACACTGACATATCTCCACTCTGATATGACCCCAAACTGACATTTCACCACTCGGATATGACCTCACACTGAGATTTCACAACTCGGATATGACTCTACACTGACATTTCACCACTCGGATATGGCCTAACACTGACATTTCACCACTGGGATATAACTCCACACTGACATATCTCCACTCGGATATGACCCCAAACTGACATTTCACCACTCGGATATGACCCCACTCAGACATACCCCCACTCGGTTATAAAACCACACAGACAGTTCCCCACTCGGATATATTCCACACTGACATTTCTCCACTCGGATATCACCCCAAACTGATATCTCCCCACTGGGATATAACCCCACACTGACATTTCATGATCACCACTCGAATATGACCCCAAACTGACATTTCACCACTCGGATATGACCCCAAACTGAGATTTCACAACTCGGATATGACCCTACACTGACATTTCACCACTCGGATATGGCCTAACACTGACATTTCACCACTCGGATATAACTCCACACTGACATATCTCCACTCGGATATGACCCCAAACTGACATTTCACCACTCGGATATGACCCCACTCAGACATATCCCCACTCGGTTATAAAACCACACAGACAGTTCCCCACTCGGATATATTCCACACTGACATTTCTCCTCTCGGATATCACCCCAAACTGACATTTCACCACTCGGATATGACCCCACTCAGACATATCCCCACTCGGATATATTCCACACTGACATTTCTCCACTCGGATATGACCCCAAACTGACATTTCATGATCACCACTCGGATATGACCCCAAACTGACATTTCACCACTCGGATATGACCCCACACTGAGATTTCACAACTCGGATATGACCCTTCACTGACATTTCACCACTCGGATATGGCCTAACACTAACATTTCCCCACTCGGATATAACCCCACACTGACATTTCCCCACTCGGATATGACCCCCATGCAAACATTTCACCACTCGGATATAACCCCACAGAGACATTTCCCCACTCGAATATGACCCAACACTGACATTTCCCACACAGATATTTCCCTCTGGGACGCTGACCCACACAGACATTTCTCCACCTTTCCTTCCATGAGACTCACACTGACGTTTCTCCGCAACCACATGACCCACACTGACGTTTCTACACCTTTTCCGCGGCCCCACAAAGACGTTTTCCTACACCTTTTACGCTTCCCACACTGACATTTCTCTCCACCTTCACATGACCCTACAATGACATTTCTCCACTTTACATGACCCACTACACTGATATTTCTACACCTTTTACATGACTCTACGCTGATATTCTCTGCCTTTACATGACCCAACACTGACATATCTCCGCCTTTACATGACACCACCCTGATGTTTCTACACCTTTACATGACTTGTTATACACTGATATTTTCTACACCTTTACATGACCCTACACTGATATTTCTACGCCTGCATGACCCTACACTGACGTATCTCCACCTTTTACATGACCCCACACTTGTTTCTCCACCTTTTACATGACCCTACACTGACATATCTCCACCTTTTACATGACACAACCCACAATTCTACACCTTACATGACCTCACACTGACATTCCACTCATTACCCCATGACCTATCTCCACCTTTACGTTTACCCCCACACCTCGATTTTTCTTTTCATACAGCTGCGACATACTCCTGTAACCCTGATATTTCCCCACCTTTTACGCTGACCCTCTACACTGGCATATACTTCCACCTTTTACATGACCCCCACCACCGGTATTTCTACACCTTTTACATGACTCTACACTGACATTTCTACACCTTTATACATGACCCCACACCCGACGTTTCCTACACCTTTACATGAGACCCAACACTGACATATCTCCCACCTTTACGCTTGTGACACCACCCCGATGTTTCTACAGCACTTTACGTGACTTCTACGCTGACGTTTCTACCTTTGTGACTCCACACTGACATGTATCTCCACCTTTGCACGACACCGCCCTATGTTCTACGCCTTACATGACCCCACACTGACATATCTTCCACCCTTTGCATGATACCACCCCTGATATTTCCCTACACCTCATACATGACCCCCACACTGACGTTTCTCTACACTTTACGCTGACTCCACACTGACATATCTCCAGCTTTTACATGACACCGCCCTGATGTTTCTACACCTTTACATGACCGTACGCTGACATATCTCCACCTTTACGCTGACTGACCCTGATATTATTTCTGCACCTTTACATGACCCTTACACTGACATTTCTACACCTTTTGGCATGACCCCACGCTGACATTTCTCACACCTTTATATGACTTCTCACTGACACATCTCCACCTTTACGCTGACACCACACCCTGATATTTCTCACACCTTTACATGACTTCACACTGACATATCTCCACCTTTATATGACCCTACACTGACATATCTCTTACCTTTTACATGACCCTACACTGACGTTTCAATTCCTTTACATGACCCTAATACTGATATTTCTACACCTTTTACATGACTGATACACTGACATGTCTCCACCTTTACGCTGACCCTCTACGCTGACGTATCTCCACCTTTACGCTGACCCCACACTGACGTTTCTGCACTTTTACGCTGACCACCACCCTGATATTTTTACGCTTTATGCTGACCCCACAATGACGTATATATCTACACCTTTATACATGACAATCTCACCCTGATGTTTCTACACCTTTCATGTCCCCACGCTGATGTTTCTCCCACCTTCTTCAAATGACCCCCACACTGATGTTTCTCTACACCTTTACGCTACACCCCCACAAATGACGTTTCTCCACCTTCACATGACACCACCACTGGATGTTCTCCAGCACCTTCGCCATGACCCCACGCTGATGTTTCTACAACTTTACGCTGACCCCGCCGTGACGTGCTCTCCATTTTTACGTGGCCCGCCACCGACGTTTCTCCACCTTTGCATGACCCTACAATGACGTTTCTCCACTGTGATATGTGACCTCTACAATGACATTTTCTACACCTTTACATGGTCTCCTGAATGACGTTTCTCCGCTTTGATAAGCACCCACACCGACGTTTCACCACTGGGATATAACTCCACACCGACATATCTCCACTTTCACGGGATATGACCCCAAAACTGACGTTTCACCACTCCGGATATGACCCCACTCAGATATACACCCCCACCTCGGTTATAAAACCACGCAGACGGTTCCCACTCGGATATATTCCACACTGACATTTCTCCACTCGGATATGATTACAAACTGAGGAGCTTCCCCACTCGGATATAACCCTCTACGCTGGATATTTCATGATCACCCACTCGGATCTATGACCCTCAAACTGATACTTTCTCCACTCGGATATGACCCCACACTGAGATTTCCCTACAACTCGCATGACCCTTGCTACACTGACACTTCACCGTACCCGGATACGGCCTAACACTGACATTTCACCACTGGGATATAACCTTCCACACTGACATATCTCCACTCCTTCGATATGACCCCAAACTGATATTTCTCTGCACCACTCGGATGACCCCACTCAGACATACATCCCCACTCGGTTATAAAACAACACAGACAGTTTCCCCACTCGGATATATTCCACACTGACATTTTCTCCACTCGGATATCACCCCAAACTGGCATTTCACCACTGGGATATAACTCCACACCGACGACATATCTTCACTTTCGGATATGACCCCAAACTGACATTTCACCACCGGATATGACCCCCACTCAGACATATCCCCACTCGGATATATTCCACACTGACATTTCTCCACTCGGATATGACCCCAAACTGACATTTCCCCACTCGGATATAACCCCACACTGACATTTCATGATCACCACTCGGATATGACCCCAAACTGACATTTGACCACTCGGATATGACCCCACACTGAGATTTCACAACTCGGATATGACCCTACACTGACATTTCACCACTCGGATATGGCCTAACACTAACATTTCCCCACTCGTATATAACCCCACACTGACATTTCCCCACTCGGATAGAGACCCCCATGCAAACATTTCACCACTCGGATATAACCCCACACAGAGACATTTCCCCACTCGAATATGACCTTAACACTGACATTTCCCCTTACGAAGATATTTCCCTCTGGGACATGACCCACACAGACATTTCTCCAATCCCTTTCCATGACCTCACACTGACGTTTTGCTC